>NC_056741.1:1352082386-1352137386 GCF_019279795.1 Protopterus annectens | reverse complement strand
AGGTGCCTCACTAGCTACTTCCCTCAGGCCATGTAATGTAGGGTCTGAGAGCTGAGCCTGTCTCAATTGTTTCTTTGTTACCCTTCCCAGCTCCCCTTCCACAGGAAGTCTGGTATTCTCTAACAGCGGTGTCTCACTGTTAACCTGAGTACTACTACTCACCTCTGCCCTTGCAGTCACTCTGTCGAAGGGAACATCAGTACTCACAAGCAGCTGTGGCTCACCTTCAGTCTCACTGCTACAAGGTAGCTCCCTCCCTGAAGTAGCTATCTCACCAGTCCTGGCTTCATGTGTGCAGTCTGTCTGGGTCCCTCCCAGGCTACCAGAACCACATGCTTGTCTCCAAGCCTGACTGCGTGTAACTGCATGCACACAAGGTACTGCATTATCATAATCATTCCCTATCAGGACATCTGCAGGGATATCTTCAAATACACCTACTTGCTTGCTTCCTTTTCCACCGTCCTAGTCATAGTGAAGCCTAGCCAAAGGTATTTGGAATGGGGTACCTCCTAAAGCACGGATTGGAGTAGACTGCCCAAGCAAGTAGTGTTCCTCTTTGACCATTGCAGGCTTCACAATGGTTAAGTCAGAGGCTGTGTCTCTCTTAGCAGTGGCCTCTTTCCCATTTACTAAGATAGGATATAATCTATTGTGGTAGTTTGGTACCCTTGTCTCCAGACAACTCACTGCTGGCATTCTGTCATTCCTACTTATTGGCTCTCTCACCTTTTGTTCCCAACGTTGCCTCCATAGACATCTATATGCTACCTGGTAACCCTTGGTCCTGGACGTGTACCTGGACTAGTGGCTTCCCCTGCTACTGGCAGACTCTGTTGAGGTGGTTTATGCTGCCCACCATGAGTTCCCTTAGAACCATGAGCAGCACTGGGTATCCCTTTCCTGTGCAGTAATGGCCTGCTTGTTAGGTATAGGTTTCCCTTTTTCCTCAACCCATCTGCTGTTTTACATTCTCTATCCACTAGCCAGACTCTTATGTCCTCAGGCAAACTGCTAAGGGATTGTTCCCTCACCAAAAGGTTTGCCAGCCCTTCAAAAGTGGTGACCTAACATCCACTTACCCACCTATGAAAATAATTGCTTAGTTCAGCAATACAGTCACACACACTTTCATCTGCCTTGCATCTATGCGCACAAAACTTTTTCCTGTAAGATTCAGGTGTTAACTTAAAACATTCTCACAAACAATGTTTGACTGTATTATAATTTAAGCAATCAGTATCAGGCAATTTAGAAATAGCAGTTACAGCTTTACCATGGAGTAAGGGGGTCAGGAACCGTACCCACAGCCCTTGGTTAAAATTATACTGTTCACATACACTTTTCAAATATATGAATAAAACTGTCAAAATTACCCCCCTCTGTAAATTGTGGAAGGAATTTACTGACCTCTGTTGCTTCTGGGGTTTGGTTATTCCCTTCCCCATTACCTCCATGACCCTGGCGAAGAGTCAGCATCTCCTTTTTGTGTTGCCTCTGCCTCTCATTTTCCTCAGCTTCCAGAAGTCTCAGTCTCTCCACTGCTTCTATTTCCATATGTTTGGCCTCCAGTTCAAGTCTCTTTAACTCCAGATGGATTTTAAGTCCTCTGTGGAAAGGTTGAACTGTCCATTTTCTGAGAGTTCTACATCTCCAAGGACAGCCTGATTGTTCTCCTGATTGATAGTCTGTGATGGAGCTGTGCCCAAAGCTGCAATCATTTCTGCTTTAGTCAGGTTACCATGCACCAGTCCTTTAGCCTGGTACATCTCAGCCAACTGGCTTCTTGTCAGCTTGCCATACTCCTCTCCTGACATGCTTGCCTGCTCTTCCTGACTAACTAAGCTAACCAAAAATAAATAAATAAAACAATTGTGATATGAAACTCTGAATGTTCACTGTGTGGCTGATGAGAGTACAAACACCTTCTTTAGTGACAACTGTTTACAGGCTACAAGAATTCAATATCCACACCACTGAATCCTAATATGTGGATATCCCACTACTACAAGCCAATTAATATGTGATGTGGATATTCCACCACTGCCCACCAATTAATATGTGATGTGAATATCCCACCACTGCCAACCAATTAATATGTGATGTGGATATCCCACCACTGCCCACCAATTAATATGTGATGCCCCAACACTGGCCCAGTAATCAAGGAGCCTCAATCCTCACCACTGGTAACAGTGGGGGACATACACACTGGGAGGATGACAAGTACACACATAGTAAAGTGCAATTTCCCTTAAGAGCACACAGAAATCACAGTCAGTCTGGGGCTGGTTTCTCCCTCTTTCTCCAGATCTCCAGTAAGACTCAACTCCCCACTGGCACAGCAATAGAGTTGAGATCTCAGCTGAGTGGCCGAGCTAAGACCTCCAGCACCGTCTTTGTCCAACTAGTGCTTTGTGTCCCTGCCCAAGTAGCTGACACACACACACTTTGAGATTTGATTTACACACACACAAACACACACACACACACACACACACACACACACACACACACACACACACACACACACACACACACACACACACACACACACACACACACACACACACACACACACACACACACACACACACCTGGAAAAGGCTGGCACAGGTTTACTAACTATGCCCCTTTCTGCCCAGACTCTAAGGTAGTTTTCACTGCCACCAGCCAGCTCCTTATCAGCTACTGTTAGGCCCTTAACAGAAGGTGTCCAATCTTACTGTGTAATGTTACTATTAATACAAATGGTAGTTTGAAAAAGAGCAAGGCTATTAGGGGTGGCCCACAGTGTCACCAAATAGATATGCAAGCACTCTCAGAGCTTAAATATGTCTCACAGATATCAGGCACAAAGATAGGTTTAAATATATTTAATAATAAATAATAGAAGAACAAGAAATACTCAAATCATTACAGTAACTTCAGAGTTCAGAATCACGGGAAATATTTAAAACAGCCTTTCAGGACAGTCTCAAATAAATACAGCAAACATCTAACTAATCTTTACTATGCTCCTAATTATATCTAAAGGAAATTACTGTACCCTAGACTTACTTACTCATAGCAAGGCAAGTGCACAGGTACTGAGTGGGTGTTCTTGTCAGGTCAAAGACAAAATGCAAAATGCCCCCCCCCCCCGAGAATTCTTAAATTAATATCTCAAATATTGCTGCTGGGATACTTGCAGGATGACATCATTTTTATCTGACTATCCCAAGTGAAAAGCCCCATTGCTAGAAACTGCCAGCACTTTAGCATCTCCCTGTGAAAAATACATATCTCTCAGATCTTTGCAACTGCTGGAAGACATAAACTAATAAAACACTTACAAAACAATGCAGAAGGCATTCTAGTTCTAGACATCCTGTTTCCTTGCTGCATTGAAACTAACTTTTATAGCACAATCATAAAGCTATTTAATTTCAACTGTTTGCTTGAAGTTTTGCAAGTTAAATCTCTTATGTTCTAATTTCCACTATTAAAAATATATACATGCATTCACACAGTTACAATAGTGTATATACATTTGTGTTCTAATCCAGCAGGGTACCCTGTGGTCACACACGTAGGCTCAGTACTGTACAAGCCCTGTTCACCACACAGTTCTGTAACAGCAGTTTAATATACATATAACATACAGTTCTAATACATTTGTAAGACAATGATATGAATCACGCTGATATTCACAAATGACATGATTATTTTCAAAAATCCAGATAGCTGTGCTGGTAGTATCTCCTTCTGTCACACTTCTATATAAATCATAGTAATATTCACAAATGACATATAATTATTTACAAAATTCCAGATAGCTGGACTGGCGGTATTTCCTTTTGTGACATTTCTATATAAATCATATTAATATTCACAAATGACATATAATTATTTACAAAAATTCCAACTAGCTGGGCTGACAGTATTTCCCTTTTTGGCAGACTACATTAGCAAACAGTTTGGAGGGGACAGATCAAAGTTGCTGCATGTAGATGATGTGGCATTACAGGCAGACTCTGAGCAAGAACCTCAGCAAAGAATAGGTGAATGGAATGCAAAATTGAAGGCATATGGGATGGAACTAAGTACAGATAAGACAGTGCTAATGGCGACAAACTGCGGAAAACAGAAGAAGCTGAGAACTGAGATAGAAGGGAAGATAGTGAAACAGGTTAACAGCTTCAAGTATCTGGGAGGGGTGGTTGAGGGGAAGGGAAGACTGAATGAAGAGGTCAAAGCTAGAATAAGAGGGGCTGCAGACAGCTGGCATAGAGTGTTAGGTGTAGTGTATGACAGAAGAAAGCAAAAGAAGCTGAAAAGTAAGGTGTACATGACAGTGGTGTGAGCAGTACTATTGTATGGCACAGAAACCTGGGCAGTAAAGGGAGAGAAGATGAGGAAGCTAGAGGTGATGGAAATGAAGTGCCTGAGAAGGGTGGAAGGATGGACATTGTGGGACAGCAGAAGAAGAAATAAGGACATAAGAGCAGAAGCCAAAGTAGCTCCAATTGCAGAAAAGATCAAAGAGAACTGATTATGGTGGTTTGGACACGTGCAGAAAAGCAGAAGACAATCTGGTGAAGAAGATTTGAGACAGACAGGAAGAAGGTAAGAGGAAGCGAGGACATCCAGCAAAGAGGTGGATGGATTGTGTGAGAGAAGATCTGTGACAGTCAGGCATGAGTGTCGAAGAAGGTATGAGTGTGACATTGAATTGGGAGAGATGGTGACAGTTAACATGAAACCTCGACTCCGTGTAGAAAAAATGGGAAGTATGGGGTTGATGATGATGATGATGACATAAAGACTGATGACACCAAGGGGGAGGGGTTGGCATAATGGTTAGTTCTATACCTCACAGATACAACATACAACATTTGATTCCCACCTTTGAAGAAAATTGGCTAGGCTTAAAATGACCCACAAGGCAAACAAGGCAGCTAGCCTAGTACTTCCCTATGAACCTGTCCGATGAATGCACACAAGATACACTGCAAGAGGACTGTGATATACTAAAGTATTCACAAAGCATGCAGTGTTCAGTAGAATGATGTTGAAAGGAGACCAGTCTAATTTGTTTACAAAAAAAACAAAGCATGAGTCACCAGAATTGTACTTAATGTTATGAAATACCAAGTAAGTGCACATGGACAATAAACTCACATGTAATCTAACCATCACTAGGATGATAATGATAGATTGACTCTATGGCTTTGAAACCTTCTTCTTTTTCTTTCGGCTGCTCCTGTTAGGGGTCACCACAGCGGATCACCTGTTTCCATTTCTTCCTGTCCTCTGCATCTTGGTCTGTCACACCAACCACCTGCATGTCCTCTCTCACCACATCCATAAACCTTATCTTAGGCTCCCCTCTTTTCCTGTTACCTGGCAGCTTCATCCTTAGCATCTTTTTCCCAATATACTCTGCATCCCTCCTCAGCACATGTCCAAACCAACGTAATCTTGCCCCTCTGGCTTTGTCACCAAACCTTCCAACCTGGGCTGAGCCTCTAATATACTTATTCCTAATCCTGTCCATCCTCGTCACACCCAGTGCAAATCTTAACATCTTCAACTCTGCCACGTCAAGCTCTGACTCCTGCCTTTTTGTCAATGCCACTGCATCCAACCCATATAACATAGCTGGTCTCACTACCCTCCTGTAGACCTTCCCTTTCACTTTTACTGGTACTTGTCTGTCACAAATCACTCCTGACACTCTTCTCCACCCACTCCATCCTGCCTGTACTCTCTTCTTCACCTCTCTTCCACACTCACCATTACTCTGAACTGTTGATCCCAAGTACTTAAACTCATCCAACTTCACAACCTCTACTCCCTGCATCCTCACCATTCCTCTATCCTCCCTCTCATTCACACACATATATTCTGTCTTAGTCCTGCTGACCTTCATTCCTCTTCTCTCCAGAGCATATCTCCACCTCTCCAGGGTCTCCTCCACCTGTTCCCTACTCTCACTACAGATCACAATGTCATCTGCAAACATCATAGTCCACGTGGACTCCTGTCTGATCTCGTCTGTCAACCTGTCCATCACCATTGCAAATAAGAAAGGGCTCAGAGCTGATCCTTGATGTAATCCCACCTCCACTTTAAATACATCCATCACTCCCACCGCAGACCTCACTGCTGTCACACTAGCCTCGTACATATCCTGTACCACTCTTACATACTTCTCTGACACTCCCGACTTCCTCATACAATACCACAACTCCTCTCTAGGCACCCAGTCATATGCTTTCTCCAAATCCACAAAGACACAAAGCAACTCCTTCGGACCTTCTCTGTACTTCTCCATCAACACTCTCAGAGCAAAACCTACTTCTTCATGGCTATGTGTAACTTTCACAACTACTATTTTCAATTCTTACCTTACAAATGTTGAATATGCTTTCCGTGAAATAAGACAGCATTAGCACATCTGTCTAATTAATGGCCTCAATTTTATCATGAGACAAGATATACTGGGAGAAAATGTTACCATTACCACAAATGCCTGTATGTTGAATTCTATGAATGTAGGCCTCCTAACACTGACATTTTTCTGTGTTACTACAGATTCTTTATTTTAAGCTCTTTCAGCTCTGGTCAGAGCCTATTTTCTACACTGCATTGCTAGAAAGTTTTTGTTTAAATTTTTAGTTCATCTGTTAAAGTGAACAGTTTTATTTTTCTGTTCAGTGGAGACTGGTCTTATAACAGTAGCAAGAATACAAATGCAGGCCTTAACATAAGGATAAACATGCACTCAGTGCTTCCCAAATATTGCAATGTTGTTTTTTTTTAATTGGCTAGTTCTCTGACCTGGACATATACGCTGTTATTTCTGGAACTCCTGTATGAACTACAATCGTATACATCAGAAGGCAGAAACACAGGGACATGAGCAGTAATGTAGTTATGTAGAAACTAACACCACCTCTGCAAGATCTGCATGTTTGTTAGAATGCCTGGTGAACACAGACAGTATGGATACACTTCAGCCCCATGCAGTACTTATTCAGATTGCTGCTTGAAGGAGAGAATACCAAACGATACACACACCTACTGTAGCTGGTTATTAGCATGTTTAAAGCTGTACACCCCCATGTATTTACAACATTTAGGTTTTGATGATTTATGCAAGAAATTTAGGGTGCAATTAAAACTCACCTATATTACTATGTAAAAATCCTATATTATGAATGAAAAGAAATTTTGGGTAGTGACAAAAATATTCAGCAGTAATAAAAAGATTATGACATCAAATGGTTGATGCAGGTGAATAAGAAACTTTACACAACAACTGTTGCCCATTGCATTGTCTATTAGGAATACTTTTATAACAAGACTGAATTGTACTATATACATATGGCCTATTTCTTCACTAGAGACCTTTGTGCTTCATTAGCGGGTCAGAAAATACTATTTGTTGAGTACTGGAAGCGAGAAAGGAAAAGTGTGCAGATTTTGTTTTTATGTAGGAGTGAACAAAACACTAGAGCCACGGTGGTAGCGTTGTTACCTCACAGCAAGAGGTTCTCCCGTTCGATCCTCAGCTTGGCTTGGGAGTGCCTTCTGTGTGGAGTCTGCATGTCCTCCCAGCAGTTGGGTAGCATTCGAAAGACATGTGTGTGTAAATGGGTGTGCCTTCGTTGAAGGTTGGGCGTCGAGCTGGCACCTCAGCGTTTCATAAAAAATCTACTGCCAATCATTAGCAGACCAGAGTTCCACTGTGGCGACCCCTTACCGGGAAAAAGCTGAAAGACAAACAAACTCTTTGTAAACACTCCTTTTTTTTTATAAAATCAAGCTCTCCTTTACAACAGAACAGAAAGGCTTTAATATATAATTTCTTTAAAATACACAGCTGAAAACAGCTGAATGATGCATATGACCAGTGACACTACAATCTTGCAATTCTGATTAGGAAAAAGATGAATGTAAAAAAACAGCTTCTGGAATGAAATATATACAATACCTAATTTCCACAGACTCAAGGCCAGACTAGTGATGTGTCACTACTTACAGCTTCTAACCTTATTTCAACACTGGATCTTATCAGCTATGGTGCTTTGGGACCAGAGGTGGACATGGATAAGACCATAAAGGGCACAGTGAGGCAGGCTTGTCAATTAAGACAACAGAGAATAAAGTTCCATGTAACAAGGGTAATGGATCTCTGTTTAGTCTTAGCATGCTGCTGTGAGTTTTACTGTGCTTTTAAATGTCTGTGACACTTCATTCCAATTAATTTTATTTATCATTCTTTCATTGCCTTATGTCATGACTGCATTATTACTTTATTTTATCTGTTGTCATGTTTTGTATTTATTTTCATATATTGCTGCTAAATTTGAAGCAGGTAAATAAACTTGAATTTGAGATAAATTACCTGAATATGTGTTTTTCGGACAAGGTTAGCAGTAATCCTTTCTGTGCTTTCCATGGTAGTCCCGTTAACAGTCACGTTCTCGTGCTCCAGCAGGTCCTGAAGATAAACAAAAGAAAAAGATACGTGTGCCTTATTTCCTTTTCAAATATCTTTTAATGAATAAATGAAAGTATCAAGGTTTAAACTAGGCCAAACTTTAACAGTTCTGAAACCCAGCAAAAATACTGGTGTGACCTTTGCTTCATGTCTTTCCACCATATTTCATTTAAGACATTTTAGAAATGCATACAAATAAAGAACAAAATCATACAACTGCAATACCCTGTAGCTTTTTTGTTGTAAGCCTCCACAGATTTGTTCTGTACACCCTATAATTTGGAGTGCTCATTCCATCACTACCCCAGAGGAAAATAAGGAAAGAAATATTCACTGCATTACAATTACAATTGATTTATATCGTTTCTTTTCTATTTTTTTTTAATTTCTCCAAATCTTTAGGGTTTCTAATACCATGATGGGAATGGACCCCATTCCTAAGTCAAAGTAGAATTAAAGTTTATGAAATTAGTATTGTTTCAATCTTTGATGCCTTTCTACTGTTACATTTTTGTTATGAATATTAAGATAAAAGCAGGGCCATTGTGCCCCAGAAGCTTCCTTCTAGTTTAGTCACATGTTTGCAGAAGACATATTAGCTACCTTCCATGATATCGCTGTTCCTTTTACATAGTGATATGTCATGATAACAGAGTAAAATACACAACGAAAATCCGAGTAACACTGTCACAAATTTATTAAAATGTAGAAAAGGTTTAGTGAGAATCAAGAATATTACACTTTTGTCCTGTTTACCTTAGGACCTCATCAGACTTAAGACAGTTAACAAAATGATACCATTTACAGTATATTAAAAATACCAACTTGTAACCAGGAGGTGGGGTGAACTGGACAAAAGTGTGATATACATTTCTGGTTCTCACTAAAATGTTTTATGTTTTAATAAATTTGCTACAGTGTTACTCGGATTTTGTCCCATGATTCCTTGATAGTTTACTTTTTGTGTACTTCCTTTTGGTTCTTTGTGGTTATTCTAATGCATCTCCATTTCCTTGGTTAGAGTAAAAGACAACCAATAAAGAAGAAAATAAATTGAAATGTGCACACTGAATGTTGCTATGGCCATGTATTTTCATTGGGCTTTAAATTAACTTGGACTGTCCAAGTATAACTTACATAAGAATTTGTTTGGGGGAAGCTACATATGTGTTTTAAATACTTTTAATGGGATGTTGAATTAGTACCATTTATAATGCTGGGAAATATACTACTCTGTCTGATGTTTTTTTTTTTTTTTTTTTGCAGTGTACAGGATTAAATTGTCTTAACTACAGCAATGAACTGAAAATGGACACATTCCAGATATTCAAACAAACGTCCAATCTGTACCTTTTTTGGTATGGGGCTAAGAAGATCATGGACTGAGCTCACCTGAGGTTAGTCAGATTTTAATATGTAGGTGGGAACACAGACATCTACTGCTGTTTACAAGATGTACAAATTTGCCCTCAAAGGAAATAAATATACCCTAGAAATATCACTGCTGTAATGGGTAGACTAAGCAAAAAGTGTGTTTCTTTTCTTTCCCGTGCTTAGTTTGTTTATATATATATATATATATATATATATATATATATATATATATATATATATATATATATATATATATATACACATACACACGTGTGTGTACATGTGTATATATATATATATATATATATGTGTGTGTGTGTGTGTGTGTGTGTATACAAGGCTATGGAGCATATCATCATGGAACTCATTAACAAAGACATTGGGAACCTCCAAACACTTGACCCAACCCAGTTCGGCTTTGTTAAGGGCAGATCATGCCTACTAAACCTGGTTGACTTCTTTGAGATAGTCACCAAGGCCATAGATGAGGGAAAGGTTGTTCACACAGCCTACCTTGACCTCGCCAAGGCTTTCAACACTATTCCCCACTCGGGTATTACAGAAAAACTCACCAGCCTGAACACAAACCCCTACGTCACGAGATGGGTTGCCATCTGGCTTACAGACAGAACTCACATGGTAAGAATAGCGGGCTCCAGGTCCAACTCTAAACCAGTCACAAGTGGTGTCCCGCAAGGCTCGGTCCTGGGACCCCTACTGTTCAGCATATACTTCTCAGAAGTACAGGCAAACACAGGAGGACTATGGTTAACCAAGTTCGCCGATGACTGCAAACTGGGAGCTATAATTGACTTTCTGTCTGACATGGACATCCTCCAAAAGGGCCTTACTGAGACGGACACCTGATGTCAAAGTCATGGCCTCAAGCTGAATGCCAAAAAATGCATAGTCATCCCGTTTGGGAAAAACAAAACACCCACAAATTACCACATAGCTGGCAGCCCCCTTAATACAGAAGAGGTAATAAGAGATCTGGGGACCCAGGTAGATAGTAATCTCTCCTTTGACAATCATATTCCCAAAGTAGTTAGGAAATCTTTCTATGTGGCCCATCTAATTACTAAAGGGTTCGCATCTAGAAATAAAGAGGTTATAGTGGCCCTCTACTCGTCACTCATCTGACCCATCATAGAGTACAATGCCCCATTTGGGATGTACCTCACAAGACACTTCCAACAGCTGAAGAGACCATAAAAGTACCTTACCAAGAAGATTACTGGCCTCAAGCATATGTCCTATGCAGCCCGATTGGAAAAACTCCGGCTGTACTCAGTGGCATATCACTTACTCAGGGATGATCTCTGCCTGACTTACAAAGCCATGTCCAACTCAGAATTGGTGGACATGCTCCACCTAAAGAAATCCAAGTCACTGCGAGCCATGAGCTCTAGTGAGCTAAACCTCGCCACAACAATAAATAGAACATGCTGGAGGAATAGATTCATGGATTCCTGTCACAGAGACTCCCCATGCTTTGGAACAAAATTCCAAACTACATTAGGTGGAGCCCCTCACTAACACTCTTCAAGAGAAACCTTGACGAGTGGATGGGTAACAGAAAATACACCCCTGGGATCACTTCATTGGCTCTGCTTGACAGAGGCTCAGTTAATTAATCAAGCCGACACTCTGGCTAGGCTTATAAATGCCTTCGGCAGATAGCCTAGTACCTACCTATGAACCTATATATATATATATATATATATATATATATATATATATATATATATATATATATATATATATATATATATATGAGTTTACTTAAATTAATCTACACAACAAAATGTCAATGTTCAGTGTGAATTTCAAATCGCTACTATGCATGTGTCAAGAAACAACCTTGATGCTTGCAATATTTCAAAATAACAAAAAAAAATGTTGTTTTGCAGGAAGCAAGAGCCCTTTCATCCCTATGTGAAGGTCTGCATCCCCATAGTCCCTGCTAATCATCTATACTAACTCCAAGATTGCACAAAATTGGGGAAAAGGGCATATTCTCCAACTCTGATAATTGTGTGATCTCGCACACCTGTCAACCATCCGTTTAGTCGACCAGATGTAGTAGTAACTTCATTGCACACACACGCACACACACAGACACACACACACACACACACACACACACACACACACACACACACACACACACACACACACACACACACACACACACACACACACACACACACACACACATATATCTAGCCAACATTGCCATACATTTCATGTACAAACTAAAATATCTCACTTCCTGACTAAACCCACCCTTCTTGCTGTTTCTCTTTCACTGCCAAACTCTCTATCAATCACCATTACACATTTCTTATCCCTTGACTCTTTTTCTCTATTTGTTTTCACCCCAACCACTACTCTTCCAATTAACTTATATCCTTAATCCTCTTCTATTAATACCCCTCTTTACCAAACTCATCTCCCTACTGATCCTAAGTTAGCTTAACCTCTCCATTATCAGAACATTTTCTACTGATGTTATTCTTGATTATTTCTGTTTATACCCTTCCTCCTCCTCCTCCTCTGTTTTCTGTTCCTGCACTAGTGACACCCTATATCATTAATGTCAATATACATACTCAGCTTATCTGCATTATCATTGATCTTGTATCTCCTGCTATTACATTCATTTTTCTTACAGTTACTAACTACCATTATGCCTTAGATAGTATAGGCATTTGCATTCCACGTACTACAGAATGCTTGTTATCTTATGTTTGTATAGAATGCATTGTTATGGCATACTCCACAAATGCTTTTGTTACTATTATTACTATGTCAATATGTTTTTGCTCCTTTTTAAATTGTGTAATATTTTTGTTAATATTTGTTAATTTTAGCTATTGTTATTACTGTACATGGAGCTTTTCTCCCCGGGCCTCCATTGAAAAAGGGCTCATCTCAGCCAAATGGACTTTCCTGGTTAACAAACTGCAAATAAATAAATGAATAATGCCTTGGACTTGTGTACGATAATATAACATCTAAAATATATGATAAATGCATTTACTATTTATGTCTCATATTACCTGCAAAGTAATGTTTAAAATGTTTTATTTTGCACTGTTGTTTGTTGTAAAAACGCACACTATGTAGAGCTTTTCTCCCCAGGCCTTTGATGAAAATGGCACTTGTGGCCAGTTGGACTTTCTGCGTAAACAAGTGACAACAACATCAGCTGCTCTGATTCTGCAAATGCTACTGTCTGAGCTGGTTTCCTGAGTGTAGATTGCACCATACACATACTTTAGCACTTTAAAGTAAACAATTTTCACTTTTATTTATCTCTGTCATACCTCCAGTTCTTGGGACTGACACAAGATGGGACAACAAATACTGGCTATGAGGATTAAAGGTAAACAAAGTAAATGTCTGAAGAAACTAGTAATCCCATACTGGCTGCAATGGTAAGAAATGTTTTTCTCTTTCAGTGTCACATTCATAGCCTGGAAAACTGCAATGGGACACTCTCATATTTTTGTTGCCATGCATACCAACAAACTGTGCTGGATGAAAATTCTAACAGGTACATGACAATAAACATTTATTCATTTAAGGGTTTATTCCCTTACAACAGATTGCCTTTTGGAATGCTGTTCACATCTGCTGAAAATGAAACAACAGTGAAAGTATACTTCAGTTTTGCCGATGTGTCATTATTTATATATATATTTATTTATTTATTTATTTCTGACATTTGTTTACTGACAGGGTTGTTGCCCATTTTCTGTGGAGGCCCAAGCAGAAAAGCTCCAAACACTAAGCAATAATGATACGAGAGAAATATTGATGATAAAACATCAGGGCAATTTAATATCGGCTAAGAAATGAACAATATAATATAAGAACACAGCTTTGGCATGTACAGGAACTGAGAAATAAAAAAAAAACAAATTTTACTTGGATGGTA
The DNA here is from genome assembly GCF_019279795.1 of Protopterus annectens. NCBI lineage: Eukaryota > Metazoa > Chordata > Ceratodontiformes > Protopteridae > Protopterus > Protopterus annectens. The sequence continues at coordinate 1,352,123,575 of NC_056741.1, read as the reverse complement.
CTTTATAACATTTTATCCCTGCCACCTGTCAGTCATCAGCCTTCTTTCTCATAGTCAGTCAGCCAAGTTGCTCCCCTTAGACTGACAGCTAATCTTAGGACAATATCTGCCAGGCAGCTACAAGGGGTTTTGAGGTGTGACTTAAGTACTCACACCCTATTGACTTACATGAGAGCTTCCTTGCAAGAGGGCTTCCTTCCTTTCTGTGACATCATGCTTACTCTTGTACATCCTCCATGGAAAGCTTCTGCAGGCTGCAAGTTACAAGAGCTAGTCATGTACTGTTTATACTGCTGTACTCCTGTCTGTCTACAGAAAAGCAGAACAAAGAGGGCTGCATGCCTCCCCAGGATGGGACAGCCAGTGCAGATCATTAATTCCTACCCTCCCTAGACAGCTCCTTCAGTGCCTGGGTGTCCAGGTGGCATGACTATTCCACAGCACTACACTGCCATTCCACCAATGCCCAGGTGCCATGACTATTCCACAGTGCCACACTGCCATCTCACCAATGCCCAGGTGCTATGATTACTCTATATTGCCACACTGTTATCCCATCAATGCCCAGGTGCCACAACTACTCCTCAGTGCCACATTGCCATCCCACCAATGCACAGGTACCATCACTACTCTGCAGTGCCACATTACCATCCTACCAATGCACACCAGATAACCTTGCTGTCCATTTCTGATACCTTTCATCTAATGCAGTCATTTAACTTTATCACATAACCTACTTAAAACATGGAAGGGTTTCTGAAAGATAGGTTGCAATCTGCACTTCCAAAAAATAAAAGCAAGACAATGCTCTTTAGAACAACTAAAAGACTAAGCTACAGCCTTTAAAAGTGAGCAGTAACTTCACCTGAAGGTGGCTCCCTGCAAACAGTTAAACATGTCAAATACTTAGGCTTATGATGGTAGCCCCCCTCTACTTCATAAATACTGACAAGGTACTCTGAGAAGGTAATACTGTGCTGAAGACCTGCCGCTGAACCTTTCATGATGTAATCAGTGAAGTAAAATCAACACTGTGGAAAGACATTTTTTCCACCTTAGAACATGCTTAATTTATTAGTCTGTTTGTTAATTGGGATACCCTTTTAGGCAGAAACATCTCTTTTTAGGGTGGGACCATACCTCTGAACCTCTTAGTACAAGAAATCATGAAAAAGCCTGACAAAATGTGGGGACAAAGGCCCAAAAATAGGAACATATCTTAAATATTGCTCTTATAAACTTAGAAAGTCACTAGAGCAACAGGGTTTGTTTTAACATACATTTTCATGTGGATTTGAAGTCTGAAACTCAAATGTAAGTCATTATTTAGTGACTTCAATCCTCAGATCATCCCAGTGATTTGCCAGAAAACCACAAATTTTATGAGGAACAGACCAAACATATAAGGCAAAAATCTGGTCATTCTGCAAAAATCCAGACAGTTGAGAGGTATGGGACCCAGAAGCACCGGTCAGTTAAGTGACTTACTCAGAGTCACACAGTAGTTAAAGGAAGACAGAGAAACATCATTGTGCCATTAATTTGCTTCCCAGTGCCAAAATGACTGCTCTCCTAACCAACTCTTTCAGGTTATCAAGTCTTAAACCTAAAGAATTGCAGTAGTTTTGGATTGCTGTTGAAGCGCATGCATTACAACTATCTATCATGGCCCACAATTTTTGATATGACAGCAGTACTTCCCGGAACAATGCACCAGGACTTTCTCATTCATTGTTCTCAAAATGCAGAACACATTCCCAAGCACTTTTAGAAGTTCATCCACCTTCAGTTAATTCAGAAAAAGTTGAAGGGCTTACAAGTCATACCAGGTGGCACAATCTGTTATCATATGCATGTCAAGTTGTGTCTGCCACAGCGCAGGTGATAACTGGAGCAGCAGTGTTCAGGGCCAACGTTTGTTTTATTTTTATCACTGCCCTTGCTATTTTCTTTACAATCATATACAGCCTCATAGTTTTACCTGTAACAGGTTACTATATGTGCTGAATGTGTGCATCTTCAGTTTGACATTTCTTTTACTAACAGCCATAGCTGAAAATGGGCCTGCTGGTCCAGTCTACTAACCTTAATTAAGTAAACAGAACAGAGAAAGAATATTTGCAGAATTAGGACATTGCTGTAACTAGTTTAAAGAATGCTGTCTTACACTTTAATCAGTTCTATAGTCACAGAAACATCTAGCTTGTGCAGGTTAAACAAAGCAAACAAATATAAGATAAGCAGTGTCGTTATCCTGGAATCCCTGACAAGCCCAAAATGTGTTTTGGCCAACAGCACTTATAAAAACAAGCTGTGAGTGTGTTTACGGGTGCCATCTCTATATTGAAGCAAGAGAAAGTACACATTGAAATGGGCAAAAAAAATGGCACAACAGTTATACAGGCCTTTAAATTACAACTGGTTTCAGTCCAGCCTCCATATTTAATCGAAATTTAAAGGGTGTCTGTAACAATAAGGAGACGGACAAACTTTACCCATCACAAAACATTTCTTCCCTTACGTAAAAGTAAAGATGGCACTAGCCAGCACCCCATAGTACATTTTATAAGTGTTTTTTAACAAATAGAAAAACAAACACTTTATGGACGTCAGAGACCCCTGCCAGCACATAAATGTGGTAGCTAAATGATAACGCTGTCCAAGCTGCAAAATCCTTTACAAATGCATTCTATGGGCACCTACAAGAATGCATGGATTGTGCTATCCCAAGCAAAACCAAGACTCACTCCTCCAAGAAAAGGAAACCAGTCTGGTGGACCCCTGCCATAAACAAGCTATACAATAGAAGAAGGAAACTAGTACAGAAAAGAGTAAAATCCCAAGAAGGGAAGACATCCCTGATCAGTATCAGCAAGAAACTATGATCCCTCATAAAATCATCCAAGGCGAGCTTCGAAAGAAAATTGCCAAGGACTCCAAAGATAACCACAAGGCATTCTTTGGCTATGTCAAAAATCTAAGTGGCAATGCTCAGATCTGCTCTGAGTTAGTGCAGAATGGCACAAAATACACTGAACTGACTGATATTCCCAACATCCTGGCAGACAGGTTCAGTGCAAACTTCACCCCCCTCTCACCCCCAAAAGGGCCTATAATCATCTCCAAAGCCAAAAACACAGCATCAATGGGACTGGACAATGTCCCAGCCTGTGTCCTACATGAGCTGAAAAATGAACTAACCCCTCACCTAAACACACTGTTCAAACTCAGCCTCTCCACAGGCTACATACCCATAGAGTGGCGCACAGCAATGGTTATTCCGTTCCACAAAGGTGGAGCCACAACAGACCCCGGGAACTATCGCCCTATAAGCCTGACTAGCTTGGTCTGCAAGGCTATGGAATGCATCATCATGGAACTCATTAACAGAGACATTGGGAACCTCCAAACACTGGATCCTACCCAGTTCAGCTTTGTTAAGGGCAGATCATGCCTCCTAAACCTGGTGAACTTCTTTGAGACAGTTACTAAGGCTATAGACAAGGGAAAGGTGGTACACACAGCCTACCTAGACCTCACAAAGGCCATTGACACCATTCTCCATTCTGGTATTATATACAAGCTCACCAGCCTGAATATAAATCCCTACATCACAAGATGGGTTGCCAACTGGCTCACAGACAGAACCCACATGGTGAGAGTTGTGGGAGCTAGGTCCGACTCTAAACCGGTTACAAAAGGCATTTCCCAGGGCTCAGTCCTAGGACCCCTCCTGTTTGGCATATACTTCTCAGAGGTACAGGCAAGCACAGAAGGACTATGGCTGACCAAGTTCGCAGATGACTGCAAACTAGGGTCTATAATTGACTCTCTGGCTGACACAGACATCCTCCAAAAGGGTCTCACTGAGACGGATACCTGGTGTCAAAATCATGGCCTCAAGCTAAATGCCAAAAAGTGCATAGTCATCCCCTTTGGAAAAAACAAATTACCCATAAATTACCACATAGGTGGTAGTCCCCTAAAAATGGAAGATGTAATAAGGGATCTGGGGACCCAACTAGATAGTAATCTCTCCTTTGATAATCACATTGCCAAAGTGGTTAAAAAATCCTTCTATGTGGCCCACCTAATCACAAAAGGGTTTGCATTTAGATCAAAAGAGGTCATTGTGCCCCTCTACTCATCACTCATCAGACCCATCACAGAGTACAATGCCCCATTTGGGATGTACCTTACAAGACACCTGCAACAGCTGGAAAGACCACAGAAGTACCTCACCAAGAGGATCACTGGCCTCAAACAGATGCAGCTCAATTGAAGAAACTCCAGCTATACTCGGTTGCATACCGCCTACTCAGAGGTGATCACTGCCTGACATACAACGCCATGTCCAACCCAGAATTGATGGACATGCTCCACCTAAAGAAAACCATATCCCCTCGAGCCATATTCTCTAAGGTTCTAAACCTCACCACAACAATAAATAGGACGTGCTGGAGGGATAGATTCCTGTCCCAGAGACTTCCCATGCTTTGGAACAAAATTCCAATCTACATTAGGCAGAGCTCCTCGCTAACACTCTTCAAGAGAAACCCTGATGAGTGGATGGGAAACAGAAAGTTTACCCCGGGGATCACTTCAGTGGCTCTGCTGGAGAGAGGCACAGGGAACTAGTCTAAGGGGGTGGAAAAAGCCAACACATTTTGGCTAGGTTTATAAATGCCTTCAGGCAGATAGCCTAGTACCCACCTATAAACCTATGAACCTATTATTTATAATTTATCTGCGCATTATGAGCATTTCTAAGAATAGAGAACTCAATTAAAAAGTGATAAATGCATATTCTTGAGCAAGTTACCTTGTCTGAAGTTTGTGATAAGGTGCATAACAAAAAGGAATGCTAGAAAGCCCTACATAATCTTTCATGCCATGGGAGAGAGAAAGTATCCACCAACAACTTGGCCTGTGGTACTTTGCAGAGCAAAAGGAGGGCTACATTCTATGATGCAGTAAACAGGCTGACCTCTGGGATGTCCCACTCCTGAAAGACCCTGACCTGAGAGGATGCCCTTATCCTCATTTCCATGTGAGGACTGGAACTGTGACTGAAAGTCTCTACCAGCACATTTACTTCCACCAGAATGTGAACAGCTGTCCGTGTTGCCCCAGTCTGTAGTCCACTTCCAGATCCACATCACCTAACTGTACAGGGAGTTTGAATATATGCTGTCATGTTTGTTTATGTGTCAACCAAAGCTTGTCTGTCAAGAGTAGAAGGGAGGCCTTATCTCAACTGCTCTTCTAGAACTTTTAGATCAAAAAAGACTGCCACAGCTCCACATGGTTTCTGTGACTCATCTTTCTTCTGGGGGTGGGGGGACTTTTACTTTCTCTGAAAAAGGAAAGAGTCAAGGTGAGCTCTCCAATTTGCCAGCAAAGCATCTATGAACAGGACCTGTGACAGGTTTTACTGCTGGAAAGGAAAGGAAACATTTAGATAGGTAGGAACTGTAAGCCTGGTGACAAGTTTAAGTCAATCAAATGAATCTGACAGGTTGATAGCTTTGTACAACTAACGATGTGACTCTACCCAGTCATTTGAATACAGTTATGAAAATTAAGGCTGGAGCAATGCACGAGGCAAGCAAAAAGGTCTGAGTCTTTTGCTGTGACCACATCCAAGATGCTAAAGCAATGATCTCCTAGACCTCTCTACAGACAGGAATGACTAATTCTGAAGAGTATTCAGTTCTACCCCAGTAAAAATAACCCTATACCCTGAGCCTAGATAAGATTTTTACCTATTTATAAAGACTCTAAACACCAGCAACTACTGGAGCACTCAAGCAATGTTTACAACCAGGGAGCCCTCCTATGGGAGCTGCAAGGATTTAGGATCCACTTGTCCAATTAACACAAGAAGTTCTTACCCTTGCAAGGCCTCTGCCACAGTGGCTAGCACCTTGCTAAGCACTCTAGGTGTATAAAGTAGACCAGATAACACCTTGCACTATCAACCCAATAGGTTATGTGGAAGGTGCCCTGAAGCTTTGCCCTGGAGTATCATAATCAGGAAAGTATAACAGGCAAGGAGGAAACATACATATAACCAATGAGAAGAATCTTTTCTACAAGCTCACTGATCCCAAATTCATGGAGGTCTGACAGGTTTTTCAAAGCCTGATCCACTGAAATAGGGACAGGTAAAACAGATAGTTAAAGGATCCAAGTCCCAACATGATAGAAGAATATACCTTCTTGTTGACCCTGTCCAAAACCTTGGACTTTGTGTCAGGTGGCTAGGTGAAAAGGTGCGACAGTCACTGGGACCTGAGATGGACTGCACTGATCATGCAAGACTCTGCCTTGGTATACTTGGTTAGGTTGTTACTCCATTCTGGTTGTGTCCACAGACATCTGAGACTTTGTTTGGGGAGCCAAGGATATAATGGCTGCCCAGCTTCCAAAGCTTCAGGGCACTTTCTATGTGCCCATACTGTCTGACAGCTTGAGGTGAGCTGACTAAAATACAAATTTTGGTGCACAATCCTTCAGAGCTTTCCTGCCAACTGAGAGCTGGAGGCTGAGCCCTGAAAAGACAATGCTAGGAAAAACAAAAATGAAACAACCACACCCTGGCATAAACAACACACCAAAGAATAAGGGGTGGTGGGGGTGGAGGGGAGGTGTAAATACTGCAGCAGTGATTGTTTGAACAGCAACTGTTATGGTAAGTTTACTTACACAACTATACTACTTTCATCATATTGATCACTGCTTCAGTAGCCTTAGCTGTATGAGTAGATTACCCTCTAAGATTGATTTCTTCTCTAGGTTTAGATCAGACTTTGCAAGGAGTATTCTCCAGGGGCTCCTGAACTCTTCTCTTTCCACCTCCCAAATGTAATAAGCTAGGATAATCTACTCATATAGCTAAGGCTACTGCAGCAGAGATCAATATAATGAACATAGTACAGTTACTATAGCAGTAGATGTTCGAATGATCACTGCTGCAGTAGCTGTTCTCCCTCCCTTGTTTTTGGTGTGTTGATTATGTTAGGCTGTAAGTTCTTATTTTTTTGTTGTTCTTAGCATTGTCCTTTCAGGGCTCAGCCTCTCTCTCTGTCTGTTGGCTAGACAGCTCTGAAGGGCTTGGTAGCCCAAAGGTGTCTTTTAGTTGGGTCAGATCGAGCAACCTGACAGTCTGGGCACATGGAAGGAGCTTTGAAGCTTTACAAACTGTCCGTCTGTTATATCCTTGGCTCCCCAGTCAAAGTCCAATTCTTTGTAGGAAATATAGAATAATGTATATACTGCTCCTATGTGTTAGACTTTATTGAATGAATTAGTACATAAGATGCTTGGAAAATGTGACCAATGGGTTTCCTGAAACAAAGAGTAGCTAGAGTTTTGTTTTTAATTCCCTGACTGCACTGCACCTACCAAAATAAGACCCTCAATGGATTTGCTTCATACTGATTTCTCAGGGAATGTTCATGGAAAAGCAAGTTATACAAAAGAAGTACCACAATAACACAGTGACACTGCATACTTAGGAGAAAAGTGAACTGGAAAGTATGAAAAGTTCTGGCCCCAGGGGGACATGAATGCCGTAAAAATAATGGATGTGACTGGGCCTTCCATCTGTATTACTGAAGCTTGTGGTGGTGAGAGAAGTGCAAAGATATATTGATTAGCTGATGGAAAGGAAAGAGGGACTAGTTACTTCAGAGGAAGTTTAGTGTGATGAAACACTAACTGCCATGACTCCAAAAATGGGATGTGTTCTGTCTGTAGCTGTGGATTTTACTTCTGACCTAACCGAGTATGTTCATATTGGTGTTTTACTGTCCGTAGAACACAGCATTCCAAGTAAGATCATGATGAAGATAAGGCAGAGCCCAATATATCTAGTTTTACTTAAGAAGAAGAAGCAGGGAGTTCTGTCACAGCCAGAAAAACACCTGTGTATCCCAAACACTATATTGCCCACACAACTCTCTAAGCAAGACTAGAACATTGTACTTCCATAAACAATGTTACAGTCTTAACAGGGAGGATTACAGCATTGTGTAACATAACAAAGCAGTGTGTTTCCTTTAAACCAATGTCATTTCTTCTCTCTTGTCTCATTTGTTTACAGATAATTTTATATAAACAACCAGTATTAGTAGCTATGAGTCTAATTTTGCTAGCTGCTAGAAACAGATTCTCTCAGTTTAAGATTAAGTTTACATAAACTGTTGGTGTTTTGAATGAAGACTACATTTTTATTGGGATCTTAGTTATTGGAACTGGTACAACATGTGGATACCATGCTCAGGAAAACACACTGCTTCACTCTTTATATACACAAATCAAGATGATGACATTCAAATGACTGTTTTGTGAAATGAACAATACTGGGAAACCTGCCGATTTTTAAAGAAAAATGGACCTACACCAGACAATCACAGTGCATTTGACTATTTGTGTTACTCTTAACATCAATCATTCAACTCATTCATTTATACTTATTGGCTTTATCCTAGTCAGGGCTGTGGGTGAATAGTTGCCCATACTGGCAACCAACAGGCATAAGGCAGAGAACTAATTCTGAATGGAATGTCAGTTCAGGAACAGCATAGGAACCACACCCACATTTATACCTAGTGCTAATTTTATATCTATCTATTCATCTATATCTTTGGCATAGCTCTCAATTTTTTTATAAAAAATCTGGACAAATCCAAAAATAATGGGGCAACAAAACCCCCAAACTAGGAACACATTTTAAATATTGTTCTTATAAACTTGCAATTAAATATGAAGTCTGAAACTCAAATGCCTCTCATTATTTAGTGAATTCAACTATCATTGTTTTGCCACAAAAATCTGGAAAATTACACATTTTGTGAGGAACACATCAAAAATATGAAGCAAAAATCTGGACATTCTGTGAAAATCTGGACAGTTCAGAGGTGTGATCTTTGGGATGTAAGAAGAAACTGAAACAGCCAGCAAAAGAAACTTGTGGAGACAGGAAATGGCAGATCCATTTCACATAAATCATTTAGCTATTTCTAAGTGGCATTAAAAGAAAAAAAATGACTATACCATAACATGACAGTACTTAATTTAGCCATTTATTCCAATTAGGATGTCAATCCTGTAATACTTACTGGGAATCAAATCCAGAACCTGGCGTCTTAAAAGCTCTTAACCCGAGGTATTTGAAAAAAAAAAAGAAAATACAAACTCCTTTTGAAAGAGAAAGAAGAAGAATATGCATTTGAGTCTCATTTATAAGGGACACTAGTTGAGGGCTCACAAGTTCTCATTAGTTTAAACTTTATATAGAGCGCTGCAACCTGCAGCTCTGGAGCTTCCCCTTGCTGCTGCATGGTGATTTAAACATGTGACTAAGATTAACAGCAGCACTGTTACAGTACTTACATAAAGGCTGTTATTAGCATTGTTAAACATTATTAAAATCACTACAAACCTTTACTTTCTTTATGTATGCATGTAAGTTTTGATAGTTAGATGGTCTGTTTGGGTTGTGTCGCATTTACAGTGAAGGCTCAGGAAGACAATCTCCAAATACAGTGCAACAGTGATAACAACAACATATGTGACAGCAATAATTTAATAAGAATTGATATGTACCAAGAAAGATGCAAATATTTGTTAGTAATGCAGCTTTAATATAACAGGGCTATATGTCTGCAGATTATTCATTCAGTGTAGGCATTTAGCCATACCTCTCAACTTCTTTGTTCAAGAATTCTGGACAAAGCCAAAATAATTGGGGGGGTGGAACAAAGGACCCAAATCAGTAACCCTTTTTATAAATATTACTCGAATTCACATAAAAAGCTAATAGAATAATATGTTTTCATTAGAATGATTTTTCTGAACATCAAAAAGTATGGTACTTTTATGCCTGTCATTACTGACTATAATCATCATTTTACCAGAAGTCAAACATTTTATGAGAGACAGGGCAAAAATTAGGCAAAAGCAGGAACATTCTGCAAACTTTTAGAGAAGTATGCATTTAATAAAGTGGTACAGACATTTTTACATATATGAAACTTACACAAACTTTCTGAAAATTTCTGCACAATGCTGAACTGATATTTAAAATAAAAAAAAAATCACAGTATTGTTTTCTTGGTAAGAGCAAACAGGATAAATGGGAGAATCCTGTGAGTAATTTAGCATAGGGTATAATAGCCTGGTTATTATTTGCTTAGTATGCACATTTAGCTAATTTCTTAAAGCAACTACATAAAGAGTTTTTAAAAGCAGTGATTATTTACAGCAGTTGTCAGGTGGGAAGGGAGGGTGTTCCAAAAATATTAATCTGAATTCATACCTCTTAACCTCTTGGTGCAAGAAATTTGTGGACAAAGCTTGACAAAATGGGGGGGACAAAGGCCCAAAATAGGGATAGATTTTAAATATTGCTCTTATAAACTTAGAAAGTTGGTAGAGTAACAGGGTTTGTATTAACATACATTTTCTGAAGGATTTGAAGTCTGAAACTCAAATGTGTGTCATTATTTACTGACTTCAGTCCTCGGATCATCCTACTGATTTGCCAGAAATCCACAAATTTTATGAGGCTAGACTAAAAATATGAGGCAAAAATCTGGACATTCTGTGAAAATTTGGACAGTTGATAGATATGATTGAGTTTTTAAATAGTCAACTACCTATCTTGCTGTTCTGTTAATTGTTTTCCAGATCAGGAGGTGTTACTCTTTGCAGCTGTCAGTTACTATAGGAATTAAGAAACAGAAATTTGTCTTTTGTTATTTTGGGTTGCTGACCACTGTTTTAGAATCTGATTAATTTTATATAACCTGCCTTAAAATGTAGATCTGATGAAGGAAGCCACTGACCACATTACAGTGGGCCTATATTATAACGTCGAACTCACAGGAGTTGAAACGTTGTAATATCGAACCGTACAGTTCGAAACCCAATATCAACGAAAACACAGAACAGCGATTTTTCCCAGGGAAAAATATCTCTGTTCTGTGACAAAAAAAAAAAAAGTACACTTTAAACTTAAACTAAAGTGGGGGGCTTCGCCCCCACACCACCCTACATGTGGGGCTTTGCCCGCCATCCCCCCTATTTAAATATATCAACTTCAAGATGACACCACAGTGAAGGAAATAGCAAAGACCCAAAAATGGCCCACCGATTTTTTTTCCCTGGTAAAAAAAATCTGTGTGCCGTGGCTTCGCTATTTTCGTATTTCGGATGTTTGGGTTCGATACCACAATGTTTGAACTTCTACAAGTTCAAAGTTGTAATATAGACCCTATTGCAGTTGCTGACCTTGTCAGACACACAGTGATGCTTTAGTTTAAAGTCAGTAGAACCCTCAGGATCTCCTCTGTAACTTCTAAAGTTAATTCTTAAAGCTCATCACTCATTTTTATCTCACATCCATGTAAAAGAGTGTGGTGATGCTTAATGAGATATTAGAGTCTCATGTGGGGCCATATCCCATTCAAGTAAATGGAGCTTGAATAAAGTACACTGTTGTAAGATTTTATAATGGCAACATACCGACAGTAGCATTTAACGGTTTGATTTCAAGCTGTTAAATGCATTTATCTGTATGTGGCCATTATAAAATCTTAAAAAGTATGTTTTATTCAAGCCTCATTTTACTTGAATGAAGTGTGGTCCCATATGAGCCTCATAATACATCATTAAATGTCATCACTCTCTTTTTTATGGGGGAGGGGGCATGCCCATAAATAAGCAGCAAACTCCAGGAATTCATTTTAAAAATTACAGAGGAGATCCCAAAGGTACTGCTGAAGTTTAAATTAACTACTATGCACTGAGCTGTGTCTGATAAGGGCAGTTACCGCATATGAATGGCAGCTGTCCTTAGATATGGCTTGGGTGTAACTTTAAGCAAAGTCGAGCATCTTGAAGTTATAAAACTTAGTTGTAATCAATGTCATTTTCAAGTTATACTTGTTTTACAACAGTTCCAGAAACAGACAGGCTGCTGCTGCTTGGAAGTACCCCATGGTTTGTAGCAAAGCCTCAGCGATTGCAGCTATTCATACTGTGCTGTCTAACACTGGAACAGTTTCCAGAATTACGTAAAGCAGCACTGTTTTAGCAGAGAGGGAGGATGACATCCTGACAAAATGCAGCTGTAAAAGGTCTCAGCTGATATATATAAATTCCTTGTACCAACAGACAATGGAAAGTATGCCATGGGAATGACGCTGAAGGTTCAGCAAGGTATAATTACAGCTCATTTTCAAATCCCCTTATAAGTTATAACAATGCTTGTAACAGCAGGACAGTGGGTATGCAAAGAGGTTAGTGGGTCACCAACGGTGTCGCAGTTTAATCCAAAAGCACAGTGCAGTCTTTTCTGTGTTGGTCCTAGGCATGGAGAACTGATACTATTTTCATAAAGATACTAAAGAATAATTCTGACAGATTATCATGCCCTAAAATAAACCCTCTTTTAATGTGGTTTTCCAGGTTAACCAGTTAAAAATTAAAATAGTATAAAATATAAAGTAATAGATACTCCATTACTTAATCATTCATTTCCCGATACCTACTTTATTCTGTTTAGGGATGCAGGGGAGCAAGACTCTATCACAGCACTCAGTGGGTGCAAGAGGAAAGATGGAACATCACTCCATCACTGTAAGGATGCATACACCCATACACTCACACACTACCCAGCACAGACACACACACACATAAGCACACACACACGCACACACACACACACACATGCACACACACACACACACACACACACACACACACACACACACACACACACACACACACACACACACACCACTCACACAGCATGCACGTATTTTCAGAGCACATACACATACACTCAGGCGGCTTTCTTAGAGCATGCGCACACACACACACACACACACACACACACAAACACACACACACACACACACACACACACACACACACACACACACACACACACACACACACACACACACACACACACACACACACACACACACACCACTCACACAACATGCACGTATTTTCAGAGCACATACACATACACTCAGACGGCTCTCTTAGAGCATACACACACACACACACACACACACACACACACACACACACACACACACACACACACACACACACACAGACACACAGACACACTGACATAGCACTCACACACATTAACACAATGTGCATATGCACACATGCAGCATGCAAATATACACTCCCACAGCACACAACATGAACATATACACTCACATAGGACTCACACAAACACACACACACACACACACACACACACACACACACACACACACACACACACACGCTCAGATGCACACACATGAATACAAGCAGTGTTCATCACTGATATTGAAGCTAGGCATTTGTCTGAACATTTCACATACAAGCTTTGAAACAAGATTGGACTGCTGGAGGGCAGGCTAGCATGGAAGGATCAAGTGGTCGGAGTTCTGTTTTCACTCCTTACTTGGTGGAGGGGTTACTTTCTCCTCAGCAGAAGACTACCCCTGATGAAGAGTAAGGGTACCAACTTATGCTTCCACTTTAGCAGAGCAGCTGGACATCCTGACAGACCTGCAGAGTCCTGTCTGACACCAGTACATACTGTATCAAACTTCTCAATTGCAGATAATTAGGAGGAAAAGGAGTATTCTACATGTTCTAGGATGGACTGTGACATGGACAGCAACATCTTTTATCCTTTCTGGACTAACAGGAATTACATGACAGTACGTAATGACAATGAGGCAGCCCGCATTCCCATATCCCCATCTGGGGGGGGGGGTAATCTGAGACTTGACGGGTGACTCCAGGTCCTACTAAGGCAATTAAGGGAAAGCAGATGCTCAGCAGCATAGACTTTGCAGAAATGGAAGTTAAAGGTCTAGCATAACATGCACAAAATAAACAAACAAACAAAAAAAACAACAGACAGAAAAGCAAATTAACCCATGCAGGTTTGCCTGTGCTCCTGTCTCATTCATGGAGCTTGTCTTTTAAATTAATTGACAAATATTTCCTCAGAACTGTAGTCAAAAAGTGAGACATGCAAGGTATAAAACACAGACCCCCAGAACACGATCCTGATTCTCCTGCCATGGAAGTACAAGCTCATATTAAATCGCCAGATTCAGCCTTGTGGGTCATATGAAGGAACAATGAATATTTATTATTTATTTATATATTGTATTTGTTTACTGGGTTGATCTGGATGGGCCTAAAAGACCCTCAATACAATACAAACAATTTGATGGAAGTACAGTTAATGCGCTTTTGTTAAAAACAGCATTCAGAATGATCAGGATATCCACAAGAATAAAGTTTTAGAACATTACTAGGGCATGTGCCCACAAGATAGAGAGTGGGGGAGAAGAACGAGGTGTAAAGTTTATTTAGCCAGGATCTGAAACATGAACAAAGTCAATAGTTCAACAGACAGTGTTTATGTTAAAGGCTTTGGATGTGGGTACTTTCTTTATAAGAAGTGGGACAGAATTCCACGTTTGAGCCACAAAAAAGGAGTACAGGGAATTGTAAGAAGAATTATTGGATTTTGTAATGGCCAGAAGCAGCTTGTTTGTGGAATTTAGCAGCCTAGATGAGGAATATTGCTGGAGGAAGTTACTCAGGCTGGGGAGTTTTTCTGGGTTGTATATAAGATTATGGATGGTGGTCAGCTCTGTGAGGGAAGTTAGTGAGGTAGCACTAGCCAGTTGGGCTGCTTAAGAGTATGGCAGTAGTGTGAGCAGTAGTATGGCAGTAGTGTGAGCAGTAGTGTGAGCAGTAGTGTGGCAGTAGTGTGAGCAGTAGTATGACAGTAGTGTGAGCAGTAGTGTGAGCAGTAGTATGGCAGTAGTGTGAGCAGTAGTGTGAGCAGTAGTATGGCAGTAGTGTGAGCAGTAATGTGAGCAGTAGTATGGCAGTAGTGTGAGCAGTAGTGTGAGCAGTAGTATGGCAGTGGTGTGAGCAGTAGTGTGAGCAGTAGTATGGCAGTAGTGTGAGCAGTAGTGTGAGCAGTAGTATGGCAGTACTGTGAGCAGTAGTGTGAGCAGTAGGACACATTCGTAGCAAATGCCACAATTTTGCAGTAGCATTGCTGCAGTTGATTAGTTTGGGTGGTTTATAGATTGACTAGTAGAGAGGCTGCCAAGAGAAATGTAGAAAGAAATAAATAACTGATCAAGTTTTTCCTACAATGGTTAGTCAAAGTTTGATTCTATAGAGATCACCAAGTTGCTAATGAGTTTTATGTATAACATCATTTAAATGGTAATCAAATTTCAATTTTCATCTATGGTAACTCTAAGGAGCTTTGCATGGAATTCCATTTCAGTATTTGGGCTGTTAGAAGAAGTTATGGTAAATCCTAATTTCTGATTAGCTAGCTTTTTGAGGGCAAACATAATCATTTCTGGGGTTAAGCAGTAATTGATGGTCGATGAGCCAGGTTTCAATAGATGAGAATGTATTCTGGGTCTGCTGTTGTAATATGTCTAAAGCTTTGGCTGTACAGATTACTTATTTATTTAAGTATTTATTTATTTACTGACATTTGTTAACCGGGTTAGTCCAGCTGAGCCAGGGGCCCATTTTCAGTGGAGACCCGAGGAGAAAAGCTCCGGAAATATTACACATTGTTACAGTAGTTATACAAAAAAGTAAAAACAACAGGGATTAGGAGTGAAATATTCTGCATATTGAATGCAGACAGAAAATTTGCTTGCCATGTGTAAGTTTTTTATATGTTTATAGGATCATAGATAAATACGAGGCTAGTTGCCCTTGTGGGTCATTTTAAGTCTACCCAATTTCCCTTAAAGGTAAGAATCAAATCCTGCACTTTGTGCCTGTAAGGTAAACATGTTAACCATTATGCCAACCCCCTACATGGAAATGTTAAATATTTAGGGAACAAGGACAAATCCTAGGGTTACACCTACAAATACTGGTTGAAAAGGTGTGGTACTGTACTTCCATTTTACTGCCTGAGATCTGTTGGACAGGTAACTCTTAAACCAAAATGCAGAGTAAGAATCAAGGTCTAAACTAGACAGTTTGTAGCTCAATACTTTGTGGGAGACTGTATCAAAAGCTTTTTTTTTTTGCTTTGTTAATAGTTTTAATGTACAGACTATAATAACAGAAAAGACCAGAACCCATCCAGCTTGAGTATAATATACTATACACCACCCTCTCCTCACTCGCATGTCGGAGCCTAACTTACGGTTTTGGAGTGATTGGCCCCAAAAGGTGTTGGATAGATTAGACAGGAAAACAAGAAGGATGCTTTATGCATATCAGATGATTTACAAAAATCAGTGCATACCAAGATTATATATTCCCTGTTCTGAAGGACGTATGGGCCTCCTTAAAATTGATTACATGTATAGATCCACAGTCGTGGGACTGCATACGTATCTGCTGACCTCACAAGACTCAAACATAGTGAAAATTTTGAAACATGAGGAGAATAAATCTAAGATGACTTCCCTGCTAAGTCTAGCAGAAGCATATCGGCATCAAGCGGGAATGGAAATTAAACCAGAAGTAGATAAAAATCAGGCAGCAACTGAATGTGCCAAAAAAGAAAAAGAAAGGATATAAGGTAAAGGATCAGGGTCTATATTATATCCTCGAATGCTTAAAAAAGCGAACGCTGATTGATCAAACTTATTTTCGCGAAACTGCAAAATATCGAAGCAGCAGAAACTCAAATTTTTTCCTAGGGAAAGAATTTGGTTGTCCGTTTCTGTTGCTTCGGTATTTTCAGTGTTATGGTGGAAAGTTACCGGTCGGATTCAGGTAAGTGTGCGATGATTTAGGTAGGGTTAGGGCTCGGGTTAGGTGTGTGTGCGATTGAGTGAACATGAGGGTTAGGGTGTATTTAAGTGAGTTAGGGTTAGGGAGCGGGTGAGGTGAGTGTGCGATAGTGACGGATCTTAGAGTTAGGGTTTGGGTTAAGGTAAGTGGGTAGTTAGTGGTGTGTGCATAGTTTAGTGTAGGGTTAGGTGTCAGATTTTAGGTGTATGTGTGTGGATTTCTGTTTGTTTGGTGTGCTTGTGTTGTGTGTATGTGTTTTGGATCAGCGATTTTTTTCCTTGGGGAAAAAAATCGCTGATCTGACACTTCGAGATTGTAAGCTTTCGCTTAAATTAGGTCGATCAATCAGCGTTCGCTTTTTTAAGCGTTCGATGATATAATATAGACGCAAGGATCAGATGAGAAGGCAAGAAATGTGGAAAATGCATAAATATAGTTGCAAGTTTAGAAAACTCCTGGAACAACCTCGTGTTGATCAAGATCAAACACAGGAATGGTTAAGGAGAGGTGAATTTAAACCAAAAGACGAAAGGTTAATATTGGTGGCCCAAGATAGTGGACTACGTACAAGTTGGTTTACAAATTCCACTGAACATGTGGGAGAAACAGACAAATGTAGGTTTTGTAAAACAGAATTGTTGTGATATACTAATGGCAGAAGGACTGTATAATAATGTGGAAACCCTGTTGCACTGGGGATTGTACAAACATTATAATATTGAAGTAGCTAAAAAACACTGGAAATACGACCTACAAAGCATCATACAAAATGATGGTCTATATCACATGGGATCACCTATTACGAACAGTTCAAAAGACAGATGCAAGAAAACCAGATATAGTTGTCCATGAAAAGAAGACAAAAGTAGCATTAATCATTGAAATTGCTACACCCAGTGACTACAGTGTCTTGCATACAGAGAGACACAAATTCATAAAATATCAGGATTTGCAGGCAGAAACAAGAGCAATGAGGAAGAAAAATACCTAGACAATTCCAGTTGGAGTAACGGCTCTTATAAAAAAGAATCTCCAATCATATTTAGATATGATAATGATACGTGTAACTGTATGAATTACAGAAAGAGTAATTACTGGGCACATTGTGGGTACTGTGAAGAGCACTTCTGGCTAACATCAAATATTGAAACAATACTAATTTCGTGAACTTTAATCATACTTTGGCTTAGGAATGGGCTCCATTCCTGTCATGGTATTAGAAACCTAAAAGACTTGGAGAAATTAGAAAATAGAGAAGCCATGTTGGCAAGGGTGAGTACCAACTCCTTTCATTTTTTCACATCCTAACTGTGCCTTCACATATCCCTGTGGCTTGCAGACATTCTCAAGTTTTCGCTATCCTCTTGGTGAATAAATAGGTCCACAAGTTCATCTAGCCAATTTCAATTCATGGCCACTTGATTTTGGTTAACACAGCTTTCAGATTCAGAGTGAATACAATTCTCTACTGTATCTTTCTTCTCCATCAGATCTCCACTGAATGCATACTAGATGGACAACGGTGCAATACTAACTACTATAAAGTTTCAAATAGTAGTAGAAACAAGCATGAACAGTAATCATTTGTGTTTTATTTTCAGCAACTATTAGCACAGGGTAGACTGACACCAGTGGCATACAATAAGTGTGAAAGTAAAAAGATGTAATGGCCTGTTAGCTCATATAATTTTGTTTCTTGCATACATTCAACAAACAAAATAACAATGACCTAAAAGAATAGCTACACCCCAGCTGTACACTACAGCAGGACAAGTGGCTCAGGGTAGGTGATGCTGCAGCCTTTATTAGTCTGAGAAGCAGGATAGGGTGGGTCTATATAAAGATGAACGTTCAGGTTGTCGACTCAAATACCTAAACGTCGACAGCTAAACAGCGAAAGCTGAAAATTGCGAACAATCACTTCCGCAAATTTTTTCACAGGGAAAAAATTTGCTTGGCCGTTAATGGGAATTTTCCCTTTTCCCCAATGTAGCGTGATCTTGGAGTTGGTATATTTAGTTAGGGGGTGTCGGGGGCACAGCCCCCCCCACATCGGGGGTGTGTGGGGGGGTGAAGCCCCCCACTTGATTAGGGTTGAAAGTTTGTTTTACTGTCCGCTGGCCTAGCAAATTTTCCCCTGTGAAAAAATTTGCTGAATTGGACGTTCACAGTTTTCAGCTTTCGCTGTTTAGGTGTCAACATTTAGGTGTTCAACAACCTGAACGTTCGTCTTTATAGTATAGACCAGGATAGGCTCATAGTTCATAGAACTGATTCTTGAGCTTCCGATTTACTAGCCTTCAGGAAACAGAATGCTGTGCATTACTGTGCATGCCAAGTGAGTGAATGAATGTACATGCTGTATGAATGAGTGCATATGTGTATGTGCATGTCGAGTGTATGTATGTTCTCTGTTTTACACCTGCTGGGTGTTGACATAGGCTCCTACATGCCCTTGGACTAAATTAATTGGGCAGTCAGAGAAAGAATGAATAAGTGATACCCCTGAGGTACTTCTAAGTTTCTGGAAAACTCATTGCTTGTCAAAACTATACAAGTTAACCTCCTGCATTCTGTCTTTATATGGTTTCTGTTTCATACTATGTACAACATTTGTTGATTTTTCTTGAACTGTTTGCCCACTCTCTGTCCTTAGAATGATGAAGTCTGCAGAATTCTACACAATGTTGTTGACAAGTCTTTACAAGCTGTCTAGACAGAAGATACCTGTTATCTATGGGGTCACCCCTGCCTGTGGATCACACTTTTCCACCAGCTTTCCTCAAAGCTCTCTCACATTACTTGCCAGATACCCCTAGACCCCTTTACTCACTTTATTGCTACATTATCTACCCCTTTCCTGCGCCCTCCTTTCTTGTTTATTTCCTAGCTTCATTATTTTACACTTTTTGTATCAAATTTTAAGCTGCTGTGCTTCAGACTGTCCATCCACTCATGCCAAGTCTCTCCTCATACTTTGGACACCTTGTGTGTCATTCCTTGCCATAACTTTGTGTCATAAGCCAAAAAGATAAACTTCCTTCCAGACTTCTTTTTTTATCATTTATAAAGACAATTAAAAAGCTGCGACCCCAGTCCTGCTCTCTGGACTGCAGGAATTGATCAGAAGCTGTGCCGTACACTTAGGTCAATGGATATGGTTCTTCCGTGAGGAAAACAATGATCAAATGAGATCAAAATTTAGAGATACTAAACCCTTGTGAGTGAGCCTGTAAAAATACAGATTCACTAAACAGTGCAGGGACTCACATTTAGGTATGGCTAGAGACTCCTAATATAAGGAAGCTGCTGCTGAGAACCCTGTAGTCTATGGTTTGATTCCCACTTCCTCCATTTCCTTACTGTGTGACTGAGCAATTCTCTTACTCAGATAGCATTCTCGAGTCACCCCTGTAAATGGACTCTTACCATTGGGCTTAAGTAGTCAACAAATAAAATTAAAAAAATATCTTGAAATAGCAAATTATTGTCAACCTGCTTAATGTTTGCTTATATATGCAACATAATGAAAATGTACAACATTCTATGTTTGTTTATTATTTATCTAGCTTATATTTTTTTCACTTGGGTAGAACATTGGTCCATGCAGACCTGTTTGAAATTCAGTTTGAGACAAGAAGAAATGACATGAATGCAAAACAGAAAAGATATAATTATTGCACATATAACAGATACATCACAGTGTATATTAAATTTACCGCTGATATTCACATGAAGTTAGTTAAAAGGAAAACATATTTTACATTGCATGAAACTAATTCTTTAATATTGTTGAAGGTGTTATGTCGGGGTGTAGTACTGAGAAAAGGAGAGTGGCGGAAAAAAACGTAGAAGGATTTAGAACGGAGTTGAATGTTGAGGAATAGGTTAGCGATATCAAATATGTATTTCTTTAAATGTATAATGGTGCTGTGGGTAGTACTCCTGCCTCATGCTGCTTGGTTCTCTGGTTTACTTCTTGTGGAAAGTTTGCTTACTGTCCCCATGTCACCATAAATTTTCACCGAGATCTAATTTCCTGCACTATAAAAACACCTTCTTAGTCATCTAAACTGACCGTGGGTTTTGTGTGTGTGTGTGTGTGTGTGTGTGTGTGTGTGTGTGTGTGTGTGTGTGTGTGTGTGTGTGTGTGTCAGTGTGAGAGTCTTGTTCAGGGCATGTACCATGCATTGCACATCTGCTGCTTGCATGGACAGGTGAATTCATGGCCTAAATCTAAAAGCACATGATTTGAAACTGTGACTTTAAATATAATATTACAACAATTTAATTAAAAAAAGAAGCATTTTTTTGCAGGGGAGCATATTGGAAGAGGTATCTCTAGTAAATAACAGAAAGTTATCATCACCCCATTACTTATATTTAGTAACACCATAGTTAACCCACAATAAATGAATTTCCAACTCCAAAACCTGCAGTATTCAAAGATAGCTGAGTTTGTTTAATTATTAATTGGGTTATACTCTGACTGCAAACTGATGCAAATCGAATTGTCCATTGTATTTCTATTACTTACTCTATCTAAAAATAACTATTCAAAAGTGTTAGATTTCAAATAATAGACTTTGATTTTTTTTTCCATTATGAAAGTATTCATAACACTGCATGCTCCATGGACAAGCTCATCTGTGATTCTGTAAAGAATAAAACAGGTATCAGAAAGTGAATTACTGCTTTGAATCAAATCTTTTCCTGCCAAGAAAACTGTATTTTTCCTGTGAATTCTTAATATAAAACAGAGTTGAGGAGTGGGTTACAGTATGCCCTGTATTCATGGTGTGCCACTAGCTACAAATACTTGTCAGCCTACAGACTTCACTATTCTCCTCCTCCTCCTCTGAACTTTCCGGAAGCCTGTACGCCATTGCACTATTCAGATATATACTGCTGTAATAATTCTTCCTCGCAATGGCACTTCAGCACCTTATTAAAGCTTTTGAAAAAATAAGGCACAGAATTTCTCTGTGAAGTTATAGCGGTAAGGAAATCACACATGCATTCTTCCAGTCTTCAGGAATCTTACCTTTTAACCATGACTTGTTAGTAAATTTAGTTACTAGCATTACCTGTTCTCAGCTAAGAATTCTTTGCTAAATCCCATTACCCACACTGCCTTGTACACTATTAGTTCGTGGACTTTTAGGAGCCTTTCTTTTGTGGAAAGGATAGAATTAACAACCTTCTGACAGCAGGCTTTTGGTTACCTGGATGATTCATCTTCTGTTGAGTTATGATCCAATGAGCCCCTTTAATCATTAGGCTCCCGCTGACAATTTACCTTCAGGTTTTACAAACTTGGAATTAGTTATCCTAGTTTAGAGGTGCATAAGAGCATAGTGATCTTGTTTCTATATAAAACAGTTGCCTATGGGAGTGTTTGCGTGAATGGGTTTGTCAGTCCATGGCTCAGACAAAGGTGAATTGATTAGGAGATACATATCTTCTTGGGCACATCCATTGGCTTGATCTGGTAAACCTTTACATCCTTCAAAAATGCTGACTAGAAGTAGTTTGTTACCGGTCCTGTGTTTTCATCGTCCTGCTCTTCCAAACTCTAATCCTTTTAAGGTAGCATGTTTTTTGTCTTATTTTGATCTTTTTCCCTGTATAGCTAAAAAGGGCTATATTTCTCTTCCTGCTTTAACTGGTCAGCCTTTTCTTTAGTTTGCACTTTGCTTTATTAACTGCCTCTTCTCTTCCTTCTGCATTAGTTATTTTAACATACTCTCCATTTCCATAACAATTGTGTGCTTTATTACATTATGCTTTTTTGCTAAATAATTTACGAGGCATTCTCTCTCATTGTTTGTTTGTTTTCCTAGAACCCAGAAACAACTCTTGTTTGGTTCAGTACTTCCGCTAAGCTGATGGTGAACCATAGTGTTTTAGTAATTATTTGCATTTCAATGGCTGTCAACTTTAGACCTACAATCTGCTTTCTCTCATATTTTGGGAATAGCAGTTTATGGTTTACTCTTTCCTAGTCAGGCTTTAAAATAAACTGCCTGAGGTCTGCTCATTGTGGGGATCAAAAATGATCCTGCTGTCTCATGTAGATGTAGTCAAAATTATGCAGTCGATATCTAACATATTAAACACATTAATAAATATCTCCCCCTTCTCTCCATCCCAAAGATACCTTCTGCTACTTTATTACTTTTTCTTCTTTAAAGAGGCAGCATTCAGTATGTAACCTCTGTGTGAACTGCCATCTTCATGTGACCTGTGGTGTCTCCTATTTCTCCTTGCTCATTCAAATTTAAAAACCAAGAACCTGAAACACACAAAAGAAGGATGAAGACTTCTGAGCCGAGTGCCATTCTAATTTTACTCATGGTAATTTGTTCTGGTGAAACCCTACTCGTTCACTTTTATGTTTTGTTGCTTTGCTCACTTTTCTTATCTGGGAGTGCAGTATATTTCCTCTTTCTGTCTTCTTCATCCTGTCTCTTTACAAAGTCTATGTACTGGTATGCTTAGGTCTCTGTTACGGCTCAGTGTATAATCCCATAGTTTTATGAAACTGTTCTTCAATCCAAGCTACTTGTTCTGCTACATTTTTGCCTTGACTCTGAGCACTGGAACTTGTCAGTGTTTTTTTCTGCTGTAATTCCTGCTTTTTCTCCTTGTTCTACATCTTAAATTTTCACTCATTTTCTGCTATCAGTGATCTTCCCCTGACCTTGTTTCTACTATTGGAATTTACATTGGTAGCTACTGTGATGTTTTGCAGGGAAAAAACTGGCTCTCACTGATGCTTTTCTGTGCCTCTCCTCTTGGCTGGTTTAAACCACCACTTAGGATCCCGATTCCCATCCCAAACATATGTGGGATGTCACACTAATAAATGCCCACATCCCTCAGAGAAGCCATATCCTAAGCACTGTGGTGGTTGTGCAGTTATTCACTGAATCCCACAATAAGCATTCACCATGTATACTCTGCTTGTCATGCATGGACAACAACTCTGAGAATGTAACCAGGTGTGCTACCCATTAAAGATCACTCCCCATTTCCCCATGCTCTTTCTGCATCACTGTGATTCATTTACCTGACATGTCACTTGTTTCTCTGTGGGCAACTACCTCCAGCTTCCTTCCCTGTAAGCTGCTCTAATAATCCTAAGGATTTCCTCTCTATCCTTCCCAATTCTGGCACTGAACAGACACTTTACGTATCTATCCCTAATGTAGAAAATGCACGTATTTATTATTCCTGAAAATGCTAAGAAAGAGAAACCATAAAATTAAAAAGCTGACCTCAAGGCATAACAATAATATATTTCCATATTACCTTAGACAACTGGACTCAAGCAGGTAATTACAATGATTTGAAGTTGATCTATCCCAAAAAGAGAGGCTATAAAGAGGCCCGAATTTGCATACATATAAAAAGCTAGCAAACTAGACTGTGTATCTTTCTATTTGTTTTACTTTAACAGATAGCTTCTGCAGCAGCTCTCTCTAACCCCCATATCAGACCCTGACTCATTTGTCTAAAATTGCGAGGGACAGACTAAGTGAGCTTATGTGGTTATTTGTCCTGTTGCTTTGTTTATATGAATCCCTTTTCAGTAATTTCTAAGGGCATTGAAGAAAAAACAGTTTGACAGGGCCTGCTTCTGTGCAAAACTCACAAATTTAAACACCTTAAAATCTATAGCATTGATGTTGAAAGGCGAGAAAATTAGACAGAAGGATATGGTGTGCAAGTTAAAGAAAAAATCAAATTCTTAGGGCCATTGCTGCAAACCAGCCTGTCAGAATACCTGGAGGTTTCATTTTGTTTTTACATATTTGTAATTCTTCAAAAGAGAAAGCTGTAAAAGAACACAGCTGTGATTATTATGAGAAATGATTATCACAGTCTGCAAATAAAACTATGGCAAATTGTTCTAAGAACTGTTTTTAGCTATAGTAGTTTTTTCAAGGATTTTCAGTGGTCCTGATTGATCATCTTGTAAATTAAAATATACATTTTGAGTTTGCAGTTCAGATTTTACATTTATTAGGAGCTGTTTTATCTCTGCAGGGTGATACATTGCTGTTGATTTCCGAGGGTAGCCACTACGAGTCTACAGATTTTAGTTTGATCTGTCTTAAGTCTATGTCTATGGTGGATGTGAAGGGCATGGGCATATTCCAGGATGGGAATAGCTGGCCCAGTGGCACTGCCCACAATCAGCTAGTGATGTGGGTGCTGGAGAAGTCACTAATGGATAGTGGAACTAAGCAGCTCACCCTTCCTTGGGTAGTTGGTTGTACTCCTGCTAACTGTAGTGTCAGTTTATACACAAAAGAGGTGTAAAGCATGTGGCACATGGTTGTGGATGAGCATGTGGCCCTGCCACATTGTGCTCATACATGTACATTCATTTGTGTATGTGTGTGAGCATACAAAAGCTAAAAGGAGGGTACTGCAGGCCATTGAGTCTGTGAGCATGCCCCCTTGGTTAGGTATAGATAACCCTGATGAGTGCCTGTGTGGTTGACTCCCTTGATCAGTTCTCACCCAGTAGGATATTAGAGGTCTATTGATTAGCAGGCATATGGAGAAAAATAAGTAGGTAAAAATGCTCTATTGTGGGAAGAATTACCTGTTTGGCCAGTGTTTCTCTAGCTTGTCTTCTTAAGAAGCTGAAGATTCTTACGACAAGTTAAGAGTAATGCATTGGTCTTGCTTCTTAACATGTGGATACTCTGGATGTAGAAACAACATATAGCATATCTATGTTTTTCAAACATTAATAAGTAATGTATTATAATTCAGTGACCTCAAAAAGCACAAAGCTGGAGAAATAACAAGTTTCTTATTTAATTTTTCTTGGAATGTGCTGCATAGATTCAGTCTATGCCAGACCGGGGGGGGGGGGTGGATTTGCACTTGTCAACTTTAAGGTACAAGAAATGTGATCCAGAACAAGCCATTTAGTCAGTGAATGCTGGACTGGATTTCAAAATTAGTTTCTACTTTGTCTACACAGTTTATTCTACTGAGTACATCCTGCTGCAAGCTCCAGAGATGACTGTAATGAACAGTACATAGGAATTACAAACACAAGCTGGTGTCATTGCTAAATGGGGCAGTTCCAGAACTTGCTCTCCTTAGAGTCGAGTTACAGCAAGCAGACATAGCTGCTGTAGA
Organism: Protopterus annectens; assembly: GCF_019279795.1. NCBI lineage: Eukaryota > Metazoa > Chordata > Ceratodontiformes > Protopteridae > Protopterus > Protopterus annectens. The sequence continues at coordinate 1,352,097,574 of NC_056741.1, read as the reverse complement.
TTCTTTCTTATCCAGTCTCTCTGGGACCGAACCTTAGGCTGAATAAACGAATGGCTGGTTAATCAGAAAAAGCATGCAAAATAGCATTTATAGGTTGTAAATCAGCTAGAATAACATGGTTTGTGTTAGTATGCATTTTTGTAATGAATATGAAGTCTGAAACTTAAATGTCTGTCATTATTTAGCCCAGAGGAGGCAGAAGTGTTGTTCTTATCTATCTTTTGCTAGGACTACGGCAGGAATTTGATGGTCGGTTAAAGAGGAGGCCAGTTAAAAGGAAGGCTGGATAAGATGGAGTCTACTGTATCTAGAAAAGGGCACCCTACACATTATGGGAGAAGGGCTGACCCAGTTAGAGGTGAAAGTGAACATCTTGTGCAGGGGACCACAGCTGACATTCAAACTGAAGCAAACTGAAGAAAAGGAAAAGTGGAACAGAAAATAATTATTAATGAAGAATAGGAAGAACAAGTCATTTTGTTTCAGATAAAATGTAGTTGGAGCCACTAGTCTTGGAAGGAGGGCTTTATAGTTAAATCTGGCCATGTGGTAGTTGTCTGTTGATGGAGTTTACCAGTCCTTGGAATGAGAGGTTTATATTAAGCATGTCCAGATGGTAGCTGTCTGTTGATGGAGTTTACTAGTCCTTGGAATGAGAGGTTTATATTAAGCATGTCCAGATGGTAGCTGTCTGTTGATGGAGTTTACTAGTCCTTGGAATGAGAGGTTTGTATTAAGCCTGGCCAGGTGGTAGCTGTCTGTTGATGGAGTTTACTAGTCCTTGGAATGAGAGGTTTATATTAGGCATGGTCAGGTGGTAGCTGCCTGTTGATGGAGTTTACTAGTCCTTGGAATGAGAGGTTTATATTAGGCATGGCCAGGTGGTAGCTGTCTGTTGATGGAGTTTACTAGTCCTTGGAATGAGAGGTTTATATTAGGCATGGCCAGGTGGTAGCTGCCTGTTGATGGAGTTTACTAGTCCTTGGAATGAGAGGTTTATATTAGGCATGGCCAGGTGGTAGCTGTCTGTTGATGGAGTTTACTAGTCCTTGGAATGAGAGGTTTATATTAGGCATGGCCAGGTGGTAGCTGCCTGTTGATGGAGTTTACTAGTCCTTGGAATGAGAGGTTTATATTAGGCATGGCCAGGTGGTAGCTGTCTGTTGATGGAGTTTACTAGTCCTTGGAATGAGAGGTTTATATTAGGCATGGCCAGGTGGTAGCTGTCTGTTGATGGAGTTTACTAGTCCTTGGAATGAGAGGTTTATATTAGGCATGGCGAGGTGGTAGCTGTCTGCACAACTTTCCTTTTGATTCTTGCTGCACCAGGCTTCTTATCATTGATGTAGCCATGTGCTGTGTTATAGTCATAGCACATGACTTCACAGCCAGCGTAACTACAAATGTCATATGATGCTTACCTCTGCTGTCTGAAATAAGGATGCCAGTGCAGCAAATGGTAAGCCAGCAAAGCTGTGTTATGCAGAATGAGGCAGCAAGGGAGTGGAAGGAAGCACTGAAAATATAACAATGGGTGACATATTTTGTAAAGTGGACAATAAATATGTTATATTCATGTTTATTTGCCCTTGTTAGTCACTGATGCTTGTAAACTCTCCCAGAGTTTGTCTCCGCAATGTTTTTTCTGTCTAGCTCGTCTTGAGTGCCTTTCATTTTCTACCAGCTCTGTAGCATATCAAGTAATGACCCAAATGATCTGGGTTAAAAAGCAGCCAAGACTCTGGAGTACCCAGGCAGCTAGGATAGGAGTGAGTGGTCAGCACCAACTTACCACCATGGTGAGAAAGAATATTGCCAGACAGTCCAGTGTTGTACACACCCCCAGCAGAAGTTGGGTGTTCCAGGAAGGTATAATGACAGGCCATATGTAAACAGCTACTAAGCACAGTGTTTGCATGCTGTAGCCAGGAATGTCTCACACACAAAAGCATGCATACATCAGTGGCCAGAATTGTTGGATTCCCACTTACAGGCTGCCATGGGAAAGAAGAGACAGGGTAAGCAAAATCCCCAAACTATCAAGGATGATATGATACCACCACTATAGCCAGTATGGAGACAAATGGTAAAGTACTGTTCTCAGTCATCTATCTAGCTGGGAAACCCCCCTGCTCTGGGGAGTAATCTGAACCTGCAGATGGATGGGCTCGGCAGCATAGCTAATCAAGAAGGTGCAGTAAAGCAAAGTGTCTTTCATTTTTTACAATATTTTTCTTGGTTTTGCAGTACTCTTTAATAAAATGTCTGTATTTACACCTTTGTAATCATTCCTTGAGAAAACACACCTACAGGGAACATTGTGGTGTTCACTGTTTTGTCTGCCCTCTGCAGCTAAATACTTCTGTTCTGCTGACTCAACCACTAAAGGTGCAGGTGTGAGTTAAGGAAGGTAGGTCTTGATTGGCTTAGAACCATGTAAACTTGCCACATCCACTGGAGCTGAGTTTTTATATTATAAACCTTTTGTTAAGTAGCTGGTGTTCATAAAGAAACACTTCAGTACATTAAGATTATGTTTCCACACTGTACCTAAAGTGTAACAGATGCCCTTGTTTATCTTTTTATCCACTTCCAGTAATTCCCCAAGTCATCTTTGTCTCACTTTATCCTCGTTAACAGCATTTGTGCAGAATGTCACTAGATTGTTTGCCTCAATGGAATGTCTAAGGGGCTTTACAGATTTTCTCAACCTCCAACTAGCTGTGGATATGCATATTTCGGCCTTGTTATGACCTCATCAACACAGCACAAGCAGAGTGTTTGACTAAGCATAAGAAACACAGGGCTGTTATACCCAGCTGATGTCCATTATGTGCTGATGTGATCATAACAAGGCCGAAATATGCATATCCATAGCTAGTGGGGTTTGGCTTTATTGGCCAGAAATTGTCCATTAAAATGAAGAAACAAGTCATGGGCATTCAGAATCACCAATTAGCTGAAACACCTGATGTTCATAGGGGTCATTTGCATGTATCCCATGTGCCTCTGATACAAGAGGTTTGGGAGGTGACTCAGTGGAGGTTCTAGCTTTGCTGGAGTTTTCATTTTGATTTTACTGATTATTTTTTCAGCGACCTTCTCACTTATTGCTTTAGTTTGTTTTTTGGGATATTTTTGCAGTGACCCTAATGATAATGGACGTCAGCTGGGTATAACAGCCCTGTGTTTCTTATGCTTAGATAAACACTCTGCTTGTGCTATGCTGCGCTGATGAGGTTATAACAAGGCCAAGATATGCATATCCACAGCTGGTGGGGATTGGCTTTATTGGCCTGAAATTGTCCATTAAAATGACAAAACAAGTCATGGGCATTCAGAATTGCCAATTAGCTCAAACACCTGATGTTCTTAAAGGTTATTTGCATATATCCCTTGTGCCTCTGACACAAGAGGTTTGGGAGGTCACTCAGTGGAAGTTCTAGCTTTGCTGGAGTTTTCATTTTGTTTTTACTGATTGGTTTTTCAGTGACCTTCTCACTTATTGTTTAAGAATTACAAATATGGAATTTCCTTACAAATGATTTATAATTGTTGCCAGCACTATAGAGCTTCATTAGAGGAGCAATTTGCTCCTAGTAGTAGCCAAGTGTAAGTACCATGGTGCTATGATATGATATGCTCCAGCTTCCCTTTCACATAACTTCTTCTAAAAATACCAAGATAGAATCTGTTCCATATGCCAAGTTACTTAGCGTCACAACTGACAATAATATTAGATTTGACAAACACTGGTCTCTCACTATTAAAAAAAGTTCACATAAGACTAGGTTCTCTTTACAGAATTAAACCTTATCTCACCAGCTCCTCAAGACAGACTATTGCCGGGACTCACCTACTTTCTATTCTTCTTCATGCCTCTCCTATTTTCACCAACCTTAAGAAAGCTGAATTAACAAAAGTTTGAAGCCTGTTACAACAAAATTGCCAGTTTGCCTGCCAATTCTTCATGTAGAACTCATCACTGCACTGCCCTACTCCAACTAAATAGTTTACAACTACCTAATGACCTCTTTCCCAACTATCTATGGTACATTGCATAATTTACCAATCTGATAAATTGCCTGCACTCTGTAATCTACTTCAGCCCCAAGTTAACAGCAGACATCTAAGATCCTCTGATAAATTTCTATTACAAGTCTCAAAACCTAACAATTACTATGGAGATGCACTTTAATTAAATATCTAGAACCTGGAACGTAATCCCTCAACACATTCTAACCACTGCTAATCCTTCACAGTACTAATCCTTCACAGTTCAAAACACTTCTAAAGTCTTACCTACTTAACTCTTAGCTTTGCTCTTGCCTTACTCCTGGCTGATTCTGCACTCACTCCTCTGTAGATTTCTTTCCAAATGTTGTATCTAAGTATATTTTATTTTAACTACATTTCATTATTCATATTTTCTGTCTCTCCTGTATGTTATTTCCATCACTCTTTTTTTCATCCTATTTTTCATGTCTATTCTTTATTTAGTGTCTGTGTAACCAAAAGTGTGTAAAATATAAAACTTGAGGGGTTGGGAGGGTGGCCTAATGGTTAAGGTGTTTGCCTTACAAACACAAGGTGTGGGGTTGGAGTCTCACAAGGGATAATTGGCTAGGCTTAAAATGGCTCGGAAGGGCAGTTAGCTAGTACTAATCTATGAACCTAAATACCAAACATGTACTACAATGAAAAATTAAAAATTGAATGTCACTATACTGAAAGTTCATAATGCCAAATTTTCAGGTAGTGACATTCAGTTTTTTAATAAACCCTCCACCACAAAATCACAAACAACACCTCCCTGCCTACAACTTAACAAAGCAACAAAACACACACACCAACAAACCCTATATAACCTATGTATAAGCAGGGGGGCAAACCCCCCCTGCACCCCCCCATGTGGGGGGCTGTATCCCCCACTACTTATATATACCAACTCTGAAGTCGGACTACCACGAAAAACACACAAAAAAATAACGTTAAGCACCCTACACTTACTTTGCACACTGTCAAACATACACGCAAAAAAACACACATACTACACATTTACAAAACTCACCACCTTCAACATTAACACACACACACTCTCACCTATCTACCCCAACCTACTCCCAAAACTTCCCAAACAACTAAAAAATAATAAATCCCTACCCCAAACCATGAAACAGTTAAAACTTACTTGAATCTCCGAAAGCAACCACACATTGTCTGAAATGTCTAAATCCCTCACCATACTGCACCTGAAAGACAAAGCACACCATAGCACAACAACTGCAGATTCAGTAAACTAACATTTGTTAAAGTGCAGTTTCGAATAACTGCACTTTCGTTATTTTCATCTCAACATACTGAATGCCGATATTTCAGTATTTCGAGTTTTCAAAGGGGACCCATATATATATATATATATATATATATATATATATATATATATATATATATATATATATATATATAAATAACAAGCTGCAGGAGGGGGTAGGGGGTTGCAAGGTTGCCCCCTTGCAAAAAAAGTTTTACTTTCTGACTGTTTTTTTTAATCTTTTAGATTCAATGTATTTTTTCAATGTTTTGGTGGTCTAACTTTTGATAGCTCAGAAAGACTGCTGTTATTCTGTAGTTATGTAAAAAGCTTGTATTTTGTGATGGCTTTCATACCTTTGTTTTATAAAAAAACTTTCCCATTAATATTCCAGCGAAGATATTATGTCAGTTAATGATTTGGGACTGTATGTTAAATGCTACAGGGTGTTTTAAGTGGCAATAACACTCAGCCACAAAGGACACTCCTGGGGACCTGTACACAATAGTCTCGGGTACAGTGGCCTTCAATGTTATCACTAATGTCTCTTGTACTAGATGTAGCTGCTGGCAGCTTGAATGTACAAACATCAGCTAGTCTGAAAGCACAGTGGACACACCTCTATCTGCAGTGCTAGCAATCTGAGTTTCAGCCAAATGTGAACTGTTGGAGAAAAAACAGCCGAGAGTGTACCGACATATATAAAGTTTAAGGGCCATATAATTGCTTGCAAACAAATAAAGAACAGATAAGTGCACACTTGCTCCTTTTGTGATTGCAGTTATCCCCCTTACAAAAATGAAATCCAGCAAAACTAGTGGAAGTTTGGATACGAGGCAGTCAGATGACAGCAGTTTAACGAACAAACTATTGTCCTCTCTAAATATATAGGAGACTACCTTAGACATCCTTAGTTGAAGAACAAATCAATTCTTCTGAAAAGAAAGGCTTTGTTAACAGGTTATCATGATGGGAAAATATCACTGCATAAAAATGCAGGCCTGTCCTAAGCAAATGTGAGAAGTACAGAAAGTGCCTTTCACAGAACTGCTGAAGACAATGGTGATCTAGTAACACGTAAGGCACTGGCATATTCATCTTTACGGAAAACAGCTATTATTTTAATCGATAAGCATGCTACAAGGCAAGTTCACAGTTATGCTTTCAATTCAAGAGTTATATAAAAGACATTCTTTTGTAGTCTAGACAATTACATAAGACAGAAACTACTCAGTTACTGTACTTTTTTGAGTTTGAAAGCCTTTCACACAGATGGTCAATTTGTTGAGCAGAACATGGTAGAAACTGGATTTAATTACACAGCCGTATTCTGAGCTGTTGGTGAAATGCAAATACAGGATACAGCTGCTGACTTGATGTACTGTGTTCCATGATTATTTAAAAACACTTCCATCAGAGGTTGACTTCATGTCTGCTGCTCAGCAATTAAGAAATAAGTAATTACAGTGTTAATTAATCCATTTCCAGCATGCACAGTGGCACAACGGCTAGTGTTGCTGCCTCACATCACTTGACTTTCTTGTTTGGTTCTTAAGTGGGGTGCCTTCTGTATACAGTCTGCATGTTGTCTCCTGTGTTGTCAAGAGTTTTCTCTGGAAGCTGTATCTTTCTTTCACATCTTAAGACCTGCTGTAAGTGAAGTGCTAATCCTGGAAAACTGCCTGTAGGCATACCTCTCAATTGTCCAGATTTTCACAGAATGTCCAAATTTTTTTGGTCTGTTTCTCATAAAATTCCAGGTTTTCTGACAAATTAGTAAGGATTAAGGTCACTAAATAATGAAAGACATTTGAATTTCAGTCTTCATATCCTTCAGAAATGCATGTGAACACAAAATCTTTTATTCTAGCAACTTTCAGAGTTTATAAGAGCAATATTTAAAATTTGTCCCCATTTTTTGGGCATTTGTACCCTATCAAGAGGTATGCCTGTAGGTCTGTGTGCTGTGCAAGTGTGTTTGTATGTGAATGCATGTCTGTGCATCCTGCAGTGGGTTAACTCCCTTTCCAGGAATAGTTTCTATACCTTGCACCAACTGAATGCTGGAACTGGCTCCAGATTCCCAGACCCTGAAATGGACTAAGGGGGTGCAGAAAAGACAATGAATGTATAAATAAAAGCAGGCCATGTTCTTCTCTGCAAATAATACACATATATTTAATAAAGTATGCATTTTGTTGGGCAGCACAATGCAGCATTTTGTGTTGTTATCTTACAGTACTTGGTTCTGAAGTTCAGTACTGTAGGAAGTCTATACATCCTCTCTTTGTCCATGTGAGCTTTTGGCAGGGAATCTATTTTCCCTTCACATCCCAAAGTCATTCCATGTCTTTTCAAGTTGCCGATAGTTATGTATATTGTGTGAGAGGGCGTGAACGTGTGTGTCCAGCAGAGGGGTAACAACCTTGTCAGGATTTGTTCCCCTGTCTTGTTCCCCAGGAATGCCAGTAAAGAATCTGGTTCCTCCTCAGCCATGATTGGGATTAAGTGGGTAAACAGAGAATAAATGAATAAATAAATTAAGGAATTACATAGCCACATCTTCTCTTTTGTCTTTTTTAAGTATATACTGCGGTGGTGGTGCTGCGGTAGCGTTGTCGCCTCACAGTAAGACGTTGTCCTGTTTGATTCTCAGCTAAAAGCGTCTTCTGTGTGGAGACATGCGAGAATGGGTGTACCTTCGTTGAAAGTTGTGCATCAGGCCTAGCAAGTCGGTACGTAAAAATCTACTGCCAATCATTAGCGGACCGGAGTTCTGCTGTGGCGACCCCTAACCGGGAAAAGCCGAAAGATACAACATGTAGTCTCATTTTCCTTGACTATTTTTTATGCTGGATATTACTAGGATTGACTGAAGAAAATCTGACTACTTGTCAGTTTTTAGCTTTATGCAGGCATCCATATTGTAGGACCAAGCATTTGTATACAGGAACCAGTTCTGAATATGAAGCTTCTTCCTCAGAAGTTTGATAAATTTTATTTATGCATGACAGCATTTTCTCTTCTTTGGAGACTGGTAAATAGCATTCATGTATGGCATTATTTCCTGCTTGCAGCCACTTGTAACAGTTTTTATTTGCCCTTCACCACTAGAAATAATAATTTCTCCTGATCCTCACAACCATCAAATCTCCGTCCATGCATTCTTTTGGCCTGTTCATTCCCCCTAGGAGCAAGGGATGAGTGACATGACTGGTGCATTCATTGATGGAGGATAAGAGGTTTTCTCTTTAGCTTTACAATTTTTCCTCTTCACATACCAACTTGGGGTCCAAGGGATTGGCTAGCAATAGGAGTCTTCATGTCTCATGCTTCTGAAAATGATGTTGCCTCTTCATTCCTGTCCCAATGGAAGCAAGCAATGCCATTAATCCCCAGTTTCTAATAGGGATTCAAATTGCAGTCTGCACTCCAGACATGTACCTGGTGTCCCCCACCCCCCAGAGACAGAGAGAGAGATTGGAATGCAGGAACCACCTCATTATTCCTCTTCCCTCATCAATTCTTCCATTGTCCAAGCCATGAATCAAACTCGGGACATCTGCGTCAAAATCAGGGCTTTATTCACAAATCAGTGGGGGGCATAAACAGCCACTTAAGAGAGTCCAGTCTCTTTTGTAACACAACTAGAACATGTTGGTGGGATAGATGTGTTTCGCAGAGAATACCACTTCCTTAGAATCATCGTCCTCTCCACATAAAGAAAGTGCTTCTGTTATATTATTCAAATGTAACCGGAATGAACAGATGGGTAACCACAAATTCACCCCTGGTTTAGTACTTTTGTATCTGACAAAAAAGGGCAACATGTAAGCATTCTACTCATCTCTGGGGTATTTGTACTTAAAATATAAGGCTAAAACCTTCCTGGGAATGTATGGCTAAGCTTGTAAAGACCCTCACAGATCATTAGCCTAGCAAGTACCTAAAAACGTATTCCTGAATGGCATGGAGCTGACTGCAAATAAATCAGAGATTAAATCAAATTATATTATGGTAGTAAGGCATACTTTCTGGATCATGAATTTCTACAAAGATTTCTTACACAAGTTCCTAACCTTTACTATCTGCATTTGTGAAGGAATTTAAGACCTGTCAAAAAGTAATGAAATAAGTAAAATTTTCAGTGATACGAGGTAAAACATGTCCAAGGAACCAGGAATACACTTTTTTCTAAAGTGCATTCTTATGATCCATCATGCTGCGACTCATGGGTGGAATTCACTAACAGTCTGCACAATGCTCTTATAATGATGGGGTAAGATAGCACAATACCAAACAAAGTCCTATGCACGGGGGAATGCACGGTCCAAACCTTGTAAACAAAAAACAAAAGTAGTCCAGCAAGAGCAGACCCAGATGTGAAAAATAAATCAGTCCTTTATTTATTAACAGTTTTTCGGCATGAACTGCCTTCTTCAATGTTGGACAAACAAGTCATCTGAGATTCATAAACAGGCATAAATTGAGTGAAAAGCTTATTTGCAATGTTCATGCCTCGGGAACCAGGAAGAGATGCAGCAAATTAAATAAACAATGGTGGCTTGTAAAGTAACATGACAAAAGCCTAACTACAGTTGTAGAAATGATACAGATATAATTAATAGCAGACAAATGTCGTTGTATGTAACCAAATTCTATGTGCAATGACTGAACAGCAATGCTATGGATGGTACAACATAAGATATTGCAGGACTGGAATTGTCATACATGAATAATGCAGTTGGTACCAGTACTTCATTCCTTGCCAGCCACAGGGCAGATAGAAATTCTGCACAAGGAAGAGCTTTTTTATTATAACCAATCAGGAGCTTCTAGGCTTGTGCAGATTTGATAGAGGCTCCTTGTACCACATCTGTTACATGAGGGTTTGATTAAACTCTACTTTTCCATAAACACACCTATTCACATCTAAGGAGATGGCACACAATTGAATTTTGTAATGTATATATATACATACATCTCCATGCTACATAATGAAGTAGCCTTGCCCCCCCCCCCCCCACTGTAAATTGCAGTCTTGGTGTGATCCATGGTTTCCACCAGGGATTCAGCTATGAAGAACATGCCTGGAAAAATGTAGCCCCCCCCCCCGCACAAAGAAAGTTAGGCAGACTAAGCCTCACCCTTCCTGTCTTCATCTGTGTAAGCTCAAACAGGTGCCCAAACAATCAGTCAAACTCAGGTCACTTGGGTCAATGTCAGGCCGTTATCTTTCCAATGGAGCTGTCTAGTAATTGCTACTTGATGTGCACCTCACACTGTGCATGCATTGAACTGATATACTACATGGCACCCCCTCATTCTATAACATACCATACCATACCATACCATACCATACCATACCATACCATACCATACCATACCATACAGTACCATGCCATACCATACCATACCATACCATACCACATCCCATATCATACCATATCATGCTATGCCATATCATAACATAGCATACCATGCCATGCCATACCATAACATAGCATATGATGTTATGGCATGCCATAACATAACATACGATGCAATGCCATGCCATATCATGCTATAACATACTACATACCAAACCATATTACATACCATACCATGCCATGCCATACTAGGGCAACAGTGCTTATTAAATCCTACTCAACATGCTTCCTGTATACTATACTATTTCATCCTTTATTCTATTAGTACACCTGTCTTAGTGGTAGAAAGGTTGTGCAAATTAACATTTTCATGAAGCATAAGTTGCACAAAGGTTGTACATCTTCTTCTTTTACCGGATCCTCTTATCTCATAGAAGGGCTCCACTTTTATTGCATATCATACCCTCTCTAACTTCTACACTTCAACACTCTAGGTGGCAAACTGATTGTACTACTTATCTTAGCATGTAACCTAGGCAGCTGATACTCTGATCTTCTTGTCCTGTTTTTTCCTTTTACTTTATTGTTTATACTTCTGTTTCAATGGTCTAAGCAACAGTTAGGCTCTTTAATTCAATCTCTGCATATAGCCTAGGTGGTATTGAGACCAGAACGTATGAAGTGGGGGGTACAAAAAAAAAAGAAATTATCCACCCCCCCCATTCTCTTAACAGATCTTAATGGTAATATGATACCTAATGTCACTAAACAGAGGTACCTAGGCCTAATACCTGACCTTACTTTCTCCTTTACCACACATACAGATTTCATAACTAATAAAGTCTTTGCTCAAGTAATACTGTTTTACAAGATCAGTCATCTGCCCTTACTGCTCGTAGGGCCATTTCCAAAAATATTTTAATGCCTAAATTGGAATATGGCATTTCTTTTCTTGTTATACATTCAGCCCACAGTACTCATGGACCAGAGATTGCAGAGAATTAGCAAACCCCAAATGTGCCATTACAATTTGCTAAAAAATTCTAAATGGCTTTCAACACCTCGCAGGGACACTTTTCTTCTAAGTGCTGTAACTAATAAGGTTCTAAAACACAGTCACAGCCCCCCTCCCCCTACACACAAGAGTGAAACTGAATTTACCCGACAACTCTTATGCCAATTCTAAAGACTTAAACCTTGTCTTGGAGAGACAGGTATGTATCACAGAGACTACCCCTTCTCTGGAACTGGCTGCCCATCCACATGAAGCAGAGTTCCTCCCTAACCTAATTCAAGTGTAACTTGGATAATTGGATGGGGAACAGGAAAGTCATCCCTGGTTTGGCATCTAGGTCTCTAATGGACATAGGCAGCCTGTAAATGGTTTATCTTCCATACCTCTGCTTGTAAATCTTTCACCTCAAAGCCCTTGCTTACACTTATCAAGGGTGCCAGAACTTGTCAGAGATTTGGGATGCATGACTAGATTTAAAAAGGCCCTTGTGGTCATTAGCCTAGTAAACACCTATGAACATATGAACTCAGAAGTCAGTTTTTCTCTCTCTCTCTGGTATGCCCTATTTAAACCTGCTATAGGTAAGAAAGAGCTGTCTCTACACTGGGACCTGCTACCTGCAATGACATGCCTACTGATATCAAAAACCTAGAAACCATTAAAAGCATCAAATATACACTTAAAGAGCATCACTTTATAGAACATACCTGCATCTGCTACTATGACAATGGTTAGGTAACTTACTACTCCATATCATAGATAAGAGAATACATTTAAGACACTTTTCTCAAACTATAGATTGCCTAGTTTCATTGTTTTGTTTTGTTGTTTTGGCTGAAGAGCATCAAGTCTGATTCTGAAGTGTCAAGAATAATGTAACAATTCTTTAAGCCATTACCTGGCAATGAGACTCAGGACTGTGCTGACTTTATCAGAAATGATGGCTTATGGACAGTATAACAGAGTATATGATATAGCAATGTGGTGTCATCTATGCACGAAAAGTCTCAAAGACGCCTCCCTCAATCTCTTAATGCAAGAATTCTGGACAAAGCCAAAAAATAATTGGGGGACAAAAGCCCCAAATCAGGGACAGGTTTTAAACAGTACTCTTCTAACTTAGAAAGTTGAAAGAATAACACATTCTGCTCCATCATGCATTTTCTGAAGGATATGAAGTCTGAAAGTCAAATGTTTGCTACTAATTAGTGACCTCATTTCCCAGTGATGTGCCAGAAAGCCACAAATGTTATCAGGAACAGACTAAAAATGTGAGATAAAAATATGGACATTCTGCAAAAGTCTGGACAGTTGAGGGGTATGGTGTTTCCACATGCAATGGGCATACATTCTGAAGAGTAACAGAATGAGAACTGATCCTTGGAGATAATCTTTCAACAAGGGTGTAGCTAGGAATTTTGGAATTGTACAGCATCCACAATATATAGCTCCTCCACCATAAGTTTAGCCTCACCCAGCGTCAGACTGTGCATATTTCTAGACAGTATATCCTTTCACTTCTGCAAAAACAATCTCTCTCTCTCTCTGTATGTGTGGCCTAAACGTATAACCCATTTAGTTAAACATGGATTCAGACATCAAAAGACATCTGCAAAACAATACAGACCTTGAACAGCTAGATGTGCCTTCCTGTGACATGATGTGCACCCACAGTATTGCTTGCATGTGTGGCTGTCCAGACGTGCAGGTGTAGTTATTCTCTTCCCCAGTACTGCCTATAGTGGGTCACACTAAGGGACATATAGAAGTGATGTGTGCCATAGCAGTCAGTCTGGTATAAACAATTCTGCCTATAGTGGGTCTGGCCCAGCTACAATAACACACTAAGGGACATAAAAAGTGATTTCTGCTATAGTTGTCAGTCTGGTATAAACAATTCTGCTTATAGTGGGTCTGTCCCAGCTACAATAATACACTAAGGCACATATAAAAGTGATTTCTGCCATAGTTGTCAGTCTGGTATAAACTGCACACACTTCATGAATTGGCCATTTCCCCATATATGTGCCCATGCATTTGTTGACCCAGTTTGGGAATGATACCCGGGAGGAAAACTGAGAAATGTACAGGAACAGTTATGCTGCTTTACAGCTCTGCCATGAAAAATGCCTACTCTTTGTTTTCTGTTGTGTTTTTTGTATATGCTGCTATGAATAGTTAGCTGTCCATTCTCTGCAACAGTTTCATACCCTTGTCATCTGCCATTGATTTGTTTTGTGTGCACTCACTTTATTCATCTATGTACCTGTGCGACCTCCTTGCCTTGCGGTCTTCACAGCACAGGCCTTTACTCTTATGTCTACATTAGCTTCCAAAAATAATACTGTACACATGGTCATGTCATGCCTGTGCCTCTCTCCTGTTGTAGTGTTGCATATTCCATGCTGCTGTGTGAGGCCTTATATATCCACTGACATGCCGCACATTCCTTTTTTGTGCAATGTATGCCTGTATGCTTTTCTGTTTTTATATTCTATACTGCTGGTTTACACTTTCTTCTTACCTGCCTTTGCTGCTGCTGTGTGTGTGTGTGTGCCATTTTCTATTGTACAATGTAACTCTGCAGCAAAAGAGCTGCCATATACTTTTCTATAGCTTCACAAATAGCAACTAAAGTTTGTATCAACCTCTATAGTCTATGGTTTATATAATTAGACATCATGTGTGTACATTTTAATGCAAGGCCATAGCTGGAAATGGTCCTTCAATAGGAAAAATAAATAATCACTAAAAGTAAAAAAAAAAATATTAGTTTGACTTTATTTTAACTGAAATTGCTATGCTGTCTTTTATTATGAATGAAATCACAACAGTGTAACAAATGCATGCACTGAACCTGAAGAAAAAGAATTGGGACAAAGTACACATTGAATTTTTTAATGGGTAGCACTCTTCCTGGTGCCTTCGTCAGACCACTGTGTCTGAATTTGTGTACAAACTCTGATATGGATATAGTTCTGATACGGAAATCAGATTTGTAGCCATTAATATCAGACAGTACAAAATCAAGTGAATTGCAAGCATCTCACATAGAAGTCTACTTTATGGCATCCTATCTCTACCTTCCATATTCAAAAATAACTCTCCCACTGACCCCCAATAATGAAAACTGTGTTTATTTACTCAATCAGCAGGTGCCTTACTCTGGTTCTGTTTTATGGAGGGACCTAGTGATCAATAAAGAAACTTCTTATAATAAAAACATTTAAAGCAGGCATAACTCTGTATACTTTCTAATTTCTTTGCTGATCACTGAGGATGCTTGCGATTTCTCCCTCATTTTTAAACACACACTTTTCGTTTGCAGCTAATTTTTCAGTTGAATGTTGAAGTTAAACAGCAGCACAAAAGAATTAAGCAGAAATATTCACCTCCGCACTACAACATAAAAGTAAACTGCACTGTCCTTCTGTCTCATTACTTTCCTTTTCCTGAGTGTATGCAAAGTACTGCTTTTGTGAACAAATGG
>NC_056741.1:1351879886-1352079886 GCF_019279795.1 Protopterus annectens | reverse complement strand
ATTGCCTCTGAGTAGGCGATATGCGACGGAGTAAAGCTGGAGTTTTCTGAGATGGTCTGCGTAGGGCATCGGTTTGAGGCCAGTAATCCTCTTTGTGAGGTATTTCTGTCCAGGTACACATCCAGGAGCTAGGGTTAAATGTTTTGAATGCAACCAGTGGGGCCATGTGGTATACAGGTGTCCATGGAGGCATGGTGGGGAACCAAAGGTGAGGGTGCCAGTAAGTGGGAAAGACAAAATGCCAATAGTAGGTTGTCTTGGGAAAACAAGGGTACCAAACTACCACCAGAGGCTATATCCTATTGTAGTGAATGGCAAAGAGGTCATTGCCAAGAGAGGCACAGCCTCTGATTTAACCATTGCAAAGCCTGCAATGGTTACAGAGGAGCACTACTTGCTACTCCAGTCAGGGCTTTAGGAGGGATCCCATTCCAAATACCTTTGGCTAGGGTTCACCTGGACTGGGAGGATGGAAAAGGAAACCAGCAAGTAGGTGTGTTTGAGGATATACCTGCAGATGTTCTGATAGGGAATGATTTTGATAGTGCAGTACCCTGTGCTTGTGCAGTTACATGCAGTCAGGCTTGGAGACAAGCCTGGGGGAGACCCAGACAGACCGCATACTTGCAGCCAGAACTGGTGAGCTGGTTGCTTCAGGGAGGAAGCTATGCAGTAGCAGTGAGACTCAATATGAGCCACATCTGCTTGTGGGTACTGATATTCCCTTGGACAGAGTGACTGCAAAGGTAGGGGTGAGTAGTAGTACTCAGGCTGACAGTGAGGCACCACTGTCAGTGGATGCCAGACTTCCTGTGGAAGGGGAGCTGGGAAGGGTTACAAGGAGACAGCTGAGACAGGCTCAGCTCTCAGACCCTACATTGTAAGGCCTGAGGCAGGTAGCTAGGGAGGCACCTGATTCTCAAGGAAAGGGGGAATCTGTATTCTGGGAAAAGGGGTTACTATACAGAAAGTGGACCCCTGTGGGAGGGCTAGAAGGTGAGAGAGTACAGCAGTTGGTAGTGCCTAGAGCCTACCATCTGGTGCTTCTAGCCATAGCCCATGATATTCCCTTTGCAGGTCATATGGGCATAAAACATACAAAGAGGCATATTATGCAGAACTTCTATTGGCCTGGAATTTCCAGAGATGTAACAGGGTACTGCAGGAGCTGTGAGCAGTGCCAAAAGGTAGGCAAGGCAGGAGACAAGGTGAGAGTTCTTTTGATGCCTTTGCCTGTGATTGAGGAACCATTTCAGAGGGTAGTTATGGGTATTGCGGGTCATCTGAGTACCTCAAGATCCACAGGGAAAACGTATATCCTAGTGGTAGTGGATTATGCTACACAATACCCTGAGGCAGTGGCTTTGTCCTCCATTGAGGCAGAAAAGGTGGCAAATGCTTTGTTAGAGATTTTCAGCAGGGTAGGTTTCCCAAAAGAAATACTGACTGACAGAGGTGCCAATTTCATGCCAGACCTGCTGGCTTGTCTGTGAAAGTCCAGTGGGGTGAAGCACATGAAGACCACCCCCTACCATCCCCAGACTAATGGTTTTATTGAGAGGTTAAATTCTACAATCAAGTCCATGCTATGGGCATTTTCAGATCAGTTTAAGAGGGAGTGGGACAAATATTTGTCCCATCTGTTGTTTGCTTACAGAGAAGTTCCCCAGGAATCTACAGGTTTTCACCCTTTGAGTTGCTGTATGGGCATAGAGTGAGGGGGCCTCTAGATTTAATTTGAGATGAGTTGGAAGATGAGTGCGAGTCTCACAAGGAGTCTGTTGTGGCATACATTCTACTTCAGGACAAGGCTCAGGGAACTCATGGGCTTGGCCCAGGAGAACCTGGCAGAAGCCCAACAACAGAAAAAGGTGTGGTATGACAGGAATGCTTGAGCTACAGAGTATACTGTGGGGCAGCAGGTAATAGTTCTCATTCCTGTCAGACACAACAAGCTGCAAGCAGCTTGGGAGGGACCCTACAAGGTGGTAAGAAAGGTAAGTGATGTTAATTACTTGGTGGAACTGCTAGGCAGATGGCAGGGGCATAAATTGTACCATATTAACATGATGAAACCTTACCATGATAGGGAGACCCTTGTGCTGAGCATTTGCAGTGGATTGCAGGAGGAGTCTGAGGGAGATCTGGAGACTGATCTCCTCAGTGAGGCTTGGGCTGACACCTCAGTGGAAGGGGTATCAACGTCACAGCAGCTATCTCCTACCCAGGTTTAAGAAATCTGAGCAGTGTTGCAGGAATTTGGGGACATGTTCACTGGGAAACCAGGGTGCACCCACCTGATGGAGCACCAGGTGGATACAGGACCCCAAAGGCCTATTAGGCAGGCCCCTTATAGAGTGCCTGACAGAGTCAAACAGACTCTGAGGGAAGAGGTACAGGAGATGTTGGAACTAGGGCTGATTCAAGAGTCCAACAGTCCCTGGGTCTCCCCAGTGGTGCTGGTGCCAAAGACGAATGGCAGCAACAGGTTCTGTGTGGACTACAGGAAGTTAAACAGTCACACAGAGTCAGATTCTTACCCATTGCCTAGGACAGATGAGGCCCTAGAGCAGCTTGATGGGGCTACGTATCTTACAACCATTGATCTTATCAAGGGTTACTGGCAGGTGCCCTTGACTCCCAGTGCTAGAGAGAAGTCAGCCTTTGTGACTCCTTTTGGCTTGTATGAGTTCACAAAGATGTCCTTTGGGATGAAGAATGCCCCAGTGACTTTCCAGAGGCTGGTAGATCATATCCTAGTAGGAATTGGAGGGTTTGCCCATGCATACCTAGATGATATTGCCATCTACAGCTATTTCTGGCCAGAGCACCTTCAGCATGTCAGGAAGGTGCTGGGCAGACTACAGAGGACAGTGTTGACCATTAAGCCGAGCAAATGTCAGGTGGGTATGGTGGAGGTCTCCTACCTAGGACATAGAGTGGGGAGTGGTAAGATAAGGCCAGAACCTGCCAAAGTGGAAGCCTTTCAGGCATGGCTGCACCTGTTACTAAAAAGCAGGTGAGGGCATTTTTAGGGACAGTAGGGTACTACAGAAAGTTCGTCCCCAGTTATAGTACCATAGCTGCTCCTCTCACAGGCCTGACAAGGAGGAAAAGGCCAGATAAAGTAGTGTGGACCTCAGCATGTGAGCAGGCATTCCAGAAGCTTAAAGAAGCTTTGGGAGGACCCCCTGTGTTAGCCAGTCCAGATTACAGCAAATAATTTGTTGTGCAGGTGGATTCTTCGAACCATGGGGTGTGGGCTGTACTTAGCCAGATTTCTTCAGAGGGGGAAGAGCACACAGTGGTTTATCTCAGTTGTAGGCTCCAACCCAGGGAGGAATGCTATGCAGCTGTAGAAAAGGAATGTCTAGCCATAATGTGGGCACTGCAGAAACTTCAGCCTTATCTGTATGGAAGAAAATTCACTGTTATGACAGATCACAACCCTCTAACATGGTTAAACAGAGCCAGTCAGCAAAATGTCAAGTTGCTAAGATGGAGCCTGGGGTTGCAAGCATATGATATGTCAGTGCAGCACTGCAGTGGGAGTAGCAATGCCAATGCAGATGGGCTCTCAAGACAGGGAATGGGGTAGGTATACTCAGATAGACCTAACCCTCTCAAGTGGCATTTCTCAAGGGTCACTTTAAAAACTAGCTTGAGTTCTCTGGGGAGGGGGGGTATGAAGACTGGTACAGAAGGGTGAAGGCTGCTGGCCTAGCCAAATAGAATTTTATACATAATTATTTCATTTGTAAATATGAATGTGAATCACAGGCTTGTTGTCTTAAATGAAAAAAATGCTGTTACAAAAATGTGGCAAAAGTGCTCTCTACTGCCCCAGTAAAAGCATGTTGTGACCCTTTGGTCTAAAGTCGGTTCCAGTCCGGCTAGATGAAGGCTTCCTGCCTATTGTTTTAAGGCTAAAGTTAATGACCAGAGTTTACATGTGGAATGTCCTTTATTGCTGTAAGTGTAAAATAATGTAAATGCAGTTTCTGTCAGCCTGGGAAACACCAGGAAAATGTGAAATGATGTAATGTTTTATCAGAACTGCAGTTTCAATTTAAACAGAGAGAACCTGAAGGCATTAAGCATTTTTGTCTTGATTATCCAACTCATCATTCTGCCTGTTGTCTTAAGTAAGTTATCTTAGACTTGTGTTTTCTTGTACAGATATCTAGAATTATAAAGTTTAGACTAAGTGTTTTTCTGTGGTCAGAACTGTACTACTGATTTATTTTAAGTATTTCTGTGTGATCTCTGAACTCTTGACTAGCACTGATTGCGTAGTAGAAGGTATTGTCTTGTGGTTTTAATTATTTATTATTAAATATTTTAAAACCTTTTAACTGTGGCTGGTTTGTGTAGAGATAATTTAAGCTCTAGAGTACATTGCATATTTATAGAGTTTACTGTCCAAGTCACTCCAAATAAGCCTTGAGACTGTTTAGTCACATCTACCAACTGGATAATAATATTGCACAGTATAACTGGACACCTGTTTAAGGGCCTTTGAGTAGCTGGTAAATATTAGCTGGGTGGTGGCAGTAATTACTACCATATAGTCTGGGTAAAAGGGGCACACCTGGAAAACATGTGCCAGCCTTCCCCAGGAGTGTCTGTGGTTGTATAAACTTATCTCAAAGTGTGTGTGTCAGCTACTTGGGCAGGGACACAAAGCACTGGTTGGACAGAGAGGGTGCTGGAGATTTTAGTTTTCCCAGCTAGACTGAGATCTGGACCCTATAGCTGTGCCAGTGGGGAGTCTTATTGGGGATTTGGAGAGCAAGTGAGCGACCACCCCTGGACTGACTGTGATCTCTGTGTGCTCTTAAGGGAAATTGCACTTTACTGTGTGTATTTGTTATCCTTTCTTCTCATATGAGATGCCCTCTCTGGTGTTAGTGGTGAGGATTGAGGCTCCTTGATTGCTGGGCCTGGGCACGGGCATCACAGTAGATTCTGTGTATATGTGTTCATGGGGAAGTCATACTGACAGTGTGTCTGTGTGTGTGTATATGTGTGGTCATATGTTGGGGTGTCATGATGACTGTGGTTTGTGTGTGTTCATGCTGAGGGGACTCTGTATATGCGTGTGTCTGTGTGTGTGTAATTGTCATGGATTGTGGAGTCACAATGAATGTAGTTTATGTGTTTTCACTTGGAGGGAAGTCATGGCAACTGTGTGTGTGTTTTTGTGCATAATATTCATAAACTGGGGAGTCATGATGACTGTATTTTGTATGTGTGTTTACATGAAGGGGAAGTCATGATGACTGCGTGTGTGTGTGTGTGTGTGTGTGTGTGTGTGTGTGTGTGTGTGTGTGTGTGTGTTAATGTATTGGCGAATGATAATGACTGTGATTTTGTGTGTTCACGTGGAGGGGAGTCATGATGACTGTGGTTTGTGTGTGTTTGTGTATTGGGGAATCAAGAAGAATGTATTCTGTGTGTGTGTTTTTACATGGATGGGGGCTATGGTGACTGTGTGTGTTCACGTTGATCATGATTTGTATACACTGCACAGCATGGCAGCACTATGACAAGCATGAGAACGACATGTATGTAAGATAATGTGAGTCAGTAATGATGAGGCCATGGTGGTGTACGGTGTTCACAGAAAAAGAAGCAACTTACATGACAAATTAAAAAAAATGCTTTTCTTGAGTTTTAGTCTTCACAGAAAATGTATCACACCCATTTTATATAAAATTGTTTTTTTAAGTTTAATTTTCACATAAAATGTATTATACCCATTTTAAAAGCAAAGCAGCATCCTCCACACCCACTGTTACTGGACAGCATGGCATTTTCTGGGCTGCAGCTGCAAAGACCTGAGTAGCCTGTTGTTACTCACTGTCTGCTTTGCCAACTATTGCAGTGTCCTGTTGCAGTTAGCTTCCTCCAGAACAGTAGCTTATGTTTATTATAGCACACTGGCTCAGGAAAAAATCTCTACATTATAAATATGAACTAGGCAAAAGAAGTTTTAGATATGAGGAACTTAATGATAAAGACCTGCAGTTCCCCAACACACAAACAATTTGTGAAGTGTCTGTTCTACTGTATTCAGAGTCCACTGTTTCCAGTGACAGGTGAGAAGTAAATGATAAAAAACTCATGTGGGCTTGTATTAACAGACTACAGCTCTACTAGACACAGACATCATTTTTCAAATGACTCATGACCTGCTTTCCTTAAAATTAGAATAACTTAATGTAACCCACTGTAGCACAGGTCAAACTAAATGATGTTCCCAAATAAATGTTAACACCGCATGGGGGAAGCGGGCTTCACCCTCTGGACATGATTACCCTCACACTGACATCTTGCTCTTTTGGAGAACATGCCAAATGCATTTTTGTTCTTAAGATGTATTTTGCTCTTTCTCTGATTGGCAGCAATGTTGAGAATATTTAAGTTTGGGGGAGGAGGGAGACACTGGGGTGGGGGGCTGATCCTGCAGAAACATGTTTGTAAAGTTTGCTCACTTTCCTCATTTGTACTGTAAAATGAATAGCTTAGAGTGTTCACCAGTTTGCAGGGGTAATATTTTCTTTACTGAATATTCTCCTTTCAGGATGAGTGCACTGATTTAATTGAATTCATGGATAAACATTCATGCATTTGTGCTTCAAGCAATTCTACTTGTATTCTCTCTGTCTATATAACCTAGTGCTGTCTGTGGCTGTCTGGCTCTCTTTTACCTCTTATTGTGTGCTCCTCTGTGGTGTTCTCCTTCATATTCACATTTATATCATTGTATATGCTGCATATTTTCATATCAATTACTGTACACACATATATATTTTTACTCCTTAGCTTATCAATTGATAGTGAGCACAGTGTACATATAAATGTTTCAAGATTATGTTGCCTCATTCTCTGTTAATTGTATGCTTCCAAACACTGGACATTACTTTATTCTTGTTGTTTTATCTTCCCAGGGATGATTCTAAAACTGATCAGTGTTCTACCCAGTTAAAAAAGTCAAATAAATAAATAAACAAATTAAACAAATAAATATATAAATGCATTTTTACAAGTAAAAGTCTTACCAACAACTGCCAAATAGCAGATATGTTAATGTCCCTTTGATGTACAAGCCAACAGACTGATACAATTTCACGTGATTAATTTTGACTTGCTGCGACCTGCTGATTTTCAAGTGATAGTTTTAAAGCCAACATCCATCCACTAAGTACTTGTTATAAAAATAGCTAATCTTTAAATTCACATGCATTATAATTATGCAATGCTCCACTTCAAACATATCATAATGTCTAGCAAATCCAATTGTTTATTAAAATCTCTTTAAACTGAATACACTGCTGAATTCTACCCCAGACAGAATATCTAGTTAATGAAACCATGCGTAGCTGTCATACGTTGTCACAGTTTCTGCACTTCTTTAGTTTTTCAGGCATTCTACTCTACAGATTTAAAGTTTAAAGTACATGAATGAAAATCAAATTGTACCTTTGGGAAACAGCTGTACAACAGCCCACTTCTTCATGTTAAATAAGACATAATCTTGCAAACATACAAAGGCAACTCAGACATCAAAGGGGGGAAGAATGAAGCTGGATGACCAGTAAGATCCTTAAATAATTACAAAATGAAGAGTAACAGGTAGTGGTGGTCACATAGGCTATCCAGGAAGACAGTCCATCAACGCTCCAAGGTATTCTGTGATGAAAGGCAGGTAACTCTTAAGCACAAATCATTCTACTAAGGGGATTTGGTGGGGGTGGGGGAGGAGGGGGCTTAAAAGCAGAGCAACATGACATGACTTGACTCTTTCCAGCCTGCCACAAAAATATTTCAAAGTCTGTATTGCATGCAAAGGAATTCACTTGAATAAACTAAAAGCATCTGGTTGATGGTGAGTTTTTGTTGAAGACAGGAATGTCTCGACATGTTAACTTTATACATGCATACTGTCATTTTTTTTTCTCTTTCCATATAAAAAGTAGTTTCCAAATCCAACAAAGCCAATCTTACTTTTCTGTCGATTCCACAGTGGTTGCTCTTAATCAGATGTGCTAGTTCTAAGCAATTACCTTACCACAAACTCCTTACATTAAAATTCCCAGACCATTTTGTTTTCATCCAGAATTTCTTCTTCATCTGAAAGACTATTAGCTATGTAACTAGAACACAATTGTGAGCAGATGTCATCTCATTGTGTGTACGACAGATGTGCTTTAGCTTTCTGCTATCTGCTTCTCAGTTACAACACTTCTGTGCAAACTGCATTGCAAAAAGATGCATTATGTGTGGTAATTTTCCATTTTTTCCCATTTTTCTTATGTGGTATGTTCACATCGAAGTAGCCAGGGCAAGTAATTGCCAAATCTGTGCAAACAAAATTGGGCTGGTGCATGCTGTTTAACTACCACATATCTGATTGTGCACCTACAAGAAAAAGTTGTTTTACCCTTAATAGGTCCTTTTCCCTCTCCCAACTTCTCCTTGGGATAGTTTATAGACCAGCCAGACAGTAGCATCTAAAGAGTAATCTGGAGAATGTTTTCTGAATATTAGAGATCTCCTTCAGGATCAGTAAAATATTCATCATATGAAAATTAGGAACCGGAACACCAAGCAAACTTTGTGCAACTCGCCAAACACAAAACAAGAAATAACACCACCGAACTGCAAGTGTCATGGAAATCAAAGTATTTATTGAAAATCATAATGATTAAAAGTCTAAGGACTTTCGACCATCATAGACAAAGGGCTTCATTAGAGTAAAACACTAAGTATAGAAACTTAATATATATACTATAACTAGTAACATGATTAAACACGTCATTCAATCACCGTTTGGGAATAACAGCAGCAATTAATATCCTACGGTGTAAAAAACTACCTTTTACAAAGCATATAATTTGAAATTTTAAACATTTTAATTTGAATTTAAAACAGAACGCCTGGCTGCATACATAGATTTCCATTGTAAGCATATATTGAATGCCAAGCCATATATTTTACAAGATTCTTGGCATTGTTTGGATGTATTAAGAAGTGTGACTTGTGAAAATGATTCTGTCTTTCTAACTATTGACATTATTAATCTATTTTCAATTATTCATCATGGCATTGGCCTACATTTTTTTCACAATACATTGTACAAATCTAATGATTTAACTAACACAAAAATCAATGTGATAGTTAATTTGATGGAGTAAGTTTTAAATAATTTTTTTTCTTTAACTGAGTTTTACCATCAGACATCAGGAGTAGCCATGGGTGCAAAATGTGTCCCAATATATGCAAATTTGTTTTTAGCAGAATGGGAGAAGCTTTTTGTTATTTCCCTCTTCTTTTATGTCTAGTGTAGTTTTATACCTCAGATTTTTGGATGACGTCCTCACTTTGTGTAAAGGTTGTCCCCAGGATATTCCTGAATTCATTCAATATCTGAATGGGACTACTACTTTCCTGAGGTTCACACACAAAACATGCACACAAGAGATCGACTGCCTTGACATCCGTTTGTACAAAGATTCAATAATTGGATTATTGGCTTCCAACATATTTCAAAAGTAATTAACAGATAAAAAGTCAGTGTAAAATTCATCTGAGAGGCTAAGTGCCAGTCCTCCTATGCCAGCCTGCACAGGGGGTAGTATATTGTGCCTCCCTGCTAGTTTATGTACCACATCACCATGGTGTTGTCCATGTACACCAGCAGAGTGCCTGGTTTCCAAAGATGTGAGAAGGTCTACAAGGCTTGTAGGAAAGCCCTCATTTCCTTTATGTTAATGTACTCTTTCGGTACATGGGCAGACCACTTTCCCTGAACTCTGTGACTTCCTGTCCAAATCTCCCATACCCTGTCTGAGACATCTGTAAACAGGACCTGGCTGTGTGGGGCTGGAGTGAATGGCAGACCTGGGTTGAGAGTAACCTGGTTGCTCCATCAAAGGAGGTCCTCCCTGATGCAAGGAAGAAGAGAAATGCAGGTCTCAAGAGGGTGAGAGTGCTGGGACCACACTGATTTCAGATATCATTGTATTTTTCTCATATGCAGTCTGGTGAGGGGCAGCATAGGGATTGTGGCAGCCATGAGACCCAGAGCCCTGAGCACTTGTCTGGCCAAGCAGTGATCTTCTCTGAAAAGCATTAAGAACTAGGTGGCTATGGAGGTGACTTTCCCCTGAGGAATAGAGGCATGCTTGGCAGAAATGTCCAGGCTGCATCCCCGACATGTTAGTTGCTGGGTGGGATTCAGCTGGCATTTCTGTAATTGATGGTGAACTCCAGGAAGGTCAAAAGTTACACAGCGTAATGAAGATGCTTGAGGAGAGTGTCCCTGGATAAAGCCTGGAGTAGTAGGTTGTCCAGCTAAGGAGAGATTCGTATGCCCTAGGTGTGGCAAAAAGCCACCACTAAGGTCAGAAACTTTGTGAAAACCCCTGGAGCTCTAGAAGGAATAAAGGACAAAGTAGTAAATTGAAAATGTGATGATCCAGTAAAGAACCTGAGAAATTTTCTGCAAGAAGGACAAATGAGAATATACAGGTAAACATCCTTTAGGTCTAAGGATACCAGGAAGGTCTGAGGAAGCAGGAAGGGTAGAAGAGTTTGTAAAGTGAGCACTTTGAAAGAGGGAATTCTCAGAAAGGTGTTTAGCCAGGAGATGTTGAGAAAAGGTCTCCACTGACCCTCTTTTCTTGGGACAAGAAAGATCCGTGAGTAAAATCCCTTTCCTAGAAAGGTTGAGGGGGTCTATTCTATGGTAAGTCTTGCATGACAGGGTTTAGCAAGTGTATCTGGTTCTGAGGAGAAAGGAGTATTACCCCCAGGAGATAGGCTGCTTTCTTGAGACACAGCATAACCATACTTGATAATGTTTAAGACCCATTTGTCAGAGGTTATTGCTTCCCAGAATGGATAGGAAAGAGAGAGTCTTTTTGGAATAGGAATGGAGGGGTTGGGTTTTGAGGGGGGGTACAGGTGAAATATAGTCGCAGTGGCCTACTACCAAAGTGAGGCCTCCCAAGAGGAGTATACCTGGGAGAGTTTCCCTGGGAATTTTTTCTTTGGAATTTTCTTTTGTCTGTAAGGCATTCTAGTATCTCTCTTAGCAAAGGAGGTAGATTTAGCTGGATAATTTCTCTGATACCTGGGCATTGTAGAAAATAACTTGATGTCAATCTTTTATTGTCTTGCATTGCTCCTGCAAAGCATTGAAAAGACTGGCAGCTTGTGAGCCAAATAGAAGATTGTTATTCAAGGGAAATCTAGAAATTTTTAACTTGAAAGCTTCTGAAATAGGTTGGCCTCACAGCCAGGCATGCCGCCTGATCACTGACCCAATAACAGTCACCCTGGAAGGGGCATCCACAGCATCATAACTACATTTTATACTGTGCTTGGCTATTTGTGAACCCTGGGCCACTAGAGATTGCATATTCAAGTGCTGGGCTCTGTGATGGTCTTACTTAAGGGCTGTAACACAGAGAATAAGTATTTTGTCATTTGAGTTTGGTAGTTAATGGATCTGAAAAGCCAAAGTGGAGGAAGTATACACTTTTTACCTGACCTGTCCATTGCTTGGCTATACTTATCATTGGGAAGAACATTAGTGCCAGTGAGTAGTTTGAATGGTTTGTTCAAGGCCAGAGATACTGCAGCTGGGTCTGCCACAGGGTTTTTGTAGAGGAACTTTATAGAACTTGTCTGGCCTTTTTGGAGCAGAAGGGTGAGAATCAGGTACAGAAGAGTTGGTTTGAAATTTGTCCAGGTAAGCATCTAGAACTTGAGGAGGAGCAAGACTGCCCATCCCTAATAAGTTGTAGCATCTGTTTTGCACCTCAAACACCTGTTTAGATTACAATTCAAAATGTTACATCATGCTTTGCAAGGGGTCTCCAAAGGAGTCCTTTTCCAAGGGTAATCCAGAGAGAGGGTGTCTATCTCATCTTAGGATATCAGTTCAGGAGAATGCAACTGGGAAGAGGAGTTGAGAGGGCAGAAGAGGAAGAATCCAAGCCAGTTCTGTGGTGTGGTCGGAGAGGGCTGAGTCACAAAGGAAAGAGGCTTCAGAGACATAATTGCATTGAATAACCTCTGAGAAAAATCAGTCTATTCTTTCAACCAGATGCAGAAGGGGGCATTGAGTGCTTAATCTAATTGCTTTTTCCTTCTTAGGGCTGACATCTGCCTCTAACAGCTTAGGGGATTCTGAGCCTTGGTGGATTTCTATCAGAATACTGGGAATTTTTTCCCTCATAAGGATGAGAGGGATTCCATGAGTGCCCTCCAAGATAATGCAGCATGTTTTGCCAGAAGATTCAGTCATCTGTAAGGCCTCAGGAGCTGTATCAGTATCTGGAGGGGATCATGGTAGAGATCTTGTGAGAAGATAATTGGTATGCCACAGGTTCAATCACCTCCGTGGGTATGTCCAATTCTGAAATAACAGAAGGCGAATCCTTTCTAGGTCCTTCATGTTTTTTCTTGGGTGGGAAGCTAACATCTGGGCCTTCTGACATGGTGGAGTTACCATTTAAGGTGGTGGGTTTTGAGGAAAGTATTAAGTGTGGATAGACTAAACTGAATGGTTTTAGGGACAAATGACTGACACATGGAGCAGGTTTTACAGTTGTGTTGTGAGCCTAGACAGTTCAGCCACTTAGTGTGCAAGTCTTTGTATAGAATTTGTGTACTGCATTCACACTTATCCCTCCTAGCTGACATCTAATAACAGTTATCAAAACAACAAGATGTTTATAAAGGAAGGTTCCCCAATGGGGCACTTATCTGATCTGACAAGTGAAGTTACAGTACCGAGCAACTGAACGATCAAAGTCCATTGGGTTCAATAACCTACATTACGTCCAGCAGCGAGATAGGCTGAGAATCTCACACATACATCTGATTTTATACCCCTACAGTGATAAACCAAGTTCATTATCCAGGCATATGTCCTGGGAATAAAGCTTAGGTATCCTGTCCAGATGTCAGTGAGGTACAACCCATCGGTTATGAACACTGCAACAGTGACTCAGTTGGGATATCTGCTTTTCCCTGGTCTGGCATGACTCTTGTATCCTGATGCACACAGACACAAATGAGTAACTTTGCAAGATCAATGCACTTTCACCATCATGCAGGTGGGGAGTCTATAGGATACTTGGTTTCATTCATTGGCATTTGCACCTCAATTGTCAAAAAACTCAAAACAGCTGGGGTGGTCTGCTTTATATCTGGAAATCCATGTAACGTAATGACATTGCTTACACAAATCAAAGCTAGCTTTATCTCTTTGCTTTTACTTTATTGTAAAATTGCTTAACCATTTTTATAGTGTCCTTGTTTTATAGCTATCAAACTTACTATTTTATTGAGTGTTTTAATATTTTCATGTCAGCTACCTGAGCTTTAGTCAGGGCTTTACAGGTCTTTACACCTCTATACAACCAGCCCAGGCTATTGGCAAGGATTGTTTGACAGAAAGAGCTCTGTGGATAGGGTCATCTGACAGAATATGGTACTTAGGCAAGAATCATGTGAAAGATCAAAGATGTCACAGAAGAACTAACCATCTCATTGGAATAAACACTGGGTCAAAGATGGCCTCTCAAGTGCAGGCAAGGGTACAGGGCTCATTATATGATTGTATACAAAGCACAAAACTGTAGGAGTAACAAAGATGTTGCATGAGAAGAAGGTTAGAACAACATAACCCAACTATGACAGGTACAAGGACAGGAAGAAGATGGGCACATTACCCAACAGGTACAGATACATAGTCAGGGAGGGATGGATGGATGGATGGATGGATGGATGGATGGATGAAAGCATTAAGTAATATCAGAATGTATAGCTTTCACTGATATACAGTACACTAGACTTACACAGGTGTCCCTTTTCCAGGGTAGTCTTATGAACAGAACAAATTGATAAGATGTCCTTTATGTTCTACACAGGTAAGTAAACTAGTTTGGGGGACCTTTTCAGATATATACAGGATGAAAGGACACCATTCTTGCAGGCTATACAGAATTAGATCAAGACCTATTTATTTATTTAAGCTTGTTAACTATGTAAGTGAACTGGTCTGAAGACTGTTTTCAGCCACTAGCTGGGCCCACAGGCAGTAACTTTACAAAGATTACCTTCAATGTTACATTTCAAACCAACACTTGCATTTGGCTTACAGTATAACCAATATTTACAGTTCAATAACTACTATAGCTGTATTTTCGGGTCTGTGTCAGAAAAATGAAAGATCAATGTCTCGAACGCTCATATGAGCGAATATTCCAAAATTTGAAATTGCTATTGTGAGGGACTGTGCCCCCCACACCCCCTGCTAAATATATAGTCTGTCTCCAAGATTGCACTACAGTGAGGAAAGGGCAAATATTCTGATCCACACTGTAGTGCAAAAAAAAAAAATAGCTATATTGAGGTTTGAAATATTCGCTCATGTGAGCGCTCGATATTTCAAACATTCGTCGTTCTAAAGTAGACCTGCATTTTCATATGAATAGTACCACAAATTACTACTTTCTCCACAAGACTACTAGATACTAACACTAATACAGTTTAGTAATTGCTACAGATGTCCCTTTACATGAATATTTTTTACACAAATCACTGCGTTTCACATAAAGATAATAGCACAATGTATTTACATTGATTACTTCGCTGTCTCTGTATCATTATAGCTACACCTTGCTGTACCTACTGTGATTTTTAGTAGGCTATGTTAGGCACCAATTCCCCAGATCTAGCCTTGCTCCCTATAGCAGATGAGCTTCTACCTGCTAGTGAGGTGACCTTTCAGAAGCTTTTGAAAAATTGTTTGCTAGCTGTTTACATTTGTCTGATGGAGCAGTCCATGTTACAAGGGCAGTTTTGTAGAAGGTTGTTTCTGTTGTTGTCTTGCTATATGGGGGTCTTTGTAGTTGCTGAGTGTACTGGCTTCTCCAATATTCTGGGGAAATCTGACTAATAGTGTGCAAAGATGGACAACAGCGTTCATTTAATAGTAAGTTAGAGCATTTAGTAAAAATGTGTTCTTGCCTCAAATGGGAACCATTTAGTTTTCTGTACGTATCAAACTGGTACGTTTTTCTTACATGATAAATGAACAAATATGAGTATTTTATTCTTGGCTGTTTGAAAGGTAACAATATTTTCTTGGAAGTTTTTACAGACTAGTTGTGGACCCCACACAAGATGTGGGAATCAGGATATAGACCCCAAGATGTGGGAATCAGGATATAGACCCCGCACAAGATGTGGGAATCAGGATATAGACCCCACGCAAGATGTGGAAATCAGGATATAAACCCCACACAAGATGTGGGAATCAGCATATTTTTGGTTATCAATGCTCAAACTTCAGTAGTAAGTGGCTGAGAGATTCTGTAGGATACATTTAGTTGCTTTAGCACTTTGTTAACCTGTTCTGTTTGTCTGATAAAGGATAACTTGTTATCTAACAGAGTCCCCATTTCAGGATGTCTATATTCTTTCTGGTCTGGATCCTTAATACTTACAGAGTGAGCTTGTGTGAGTTTCTTCAGAGTTCCTAAAAGCCTGAAAATGACTTAAAATCATTTCCTTACAACACATTTACAGATATGAAATATTATTAATATAAAATTTACCAACATTACCAATAACCAGAATCACATACGATGCAGGTAATGTTTTTCATTACTTAAAAAAAAGTACCCCAAAGAAACAAATGTGCAGGCAAGGGTGTCTTGACTGGGAAAAGTTATCTAGCAGTAGCATATACACGGGTATAGACTGGCCAAAAGTAAAAGCTAAACAAGGTGGAATGAAATACATTTAACAGGTGTGCAGGTACAAACCACCAGCAAGTGCCTTATAATACTAGAGAAGGCCTGCATTCTGTGATATGAGCCTCAGTCAAACAGTAGGACATCAGGAAATTGATTAGATCACCTTCAGATAAAATCATCATTTCACGCCTTGTTGTAAAACAGTAATACAAAAGAACAGATGGAGCGTCAGTATAAAAAAATCAAGGCTCACTAAGAAAGGTTACAGAGACATGATTAGTGACAAACTGGATCATTTGCATGTGCTGTGACCAGTCCTAAATGGAAAGAAATGAAGCAGAAATAACTATCAAGCTTGACGTCTGACCCTTTGAAGGCAAAGGCAGTTTTGCATATAAGTATGCCTTATATAATATAAACAGCAGAGTTTCTTTGGCCTGACTCTGCTTGCCTTTATTTCATTTTTTCAGTTACTCAGGTCTTCCAGATATGGGTTTATATAAACATATTTAAACTAGTTTGCTTTGATGTATTTGTGGACATAAACACACATGATGTGATGATGTGGGAACATTTTTATTATCCATTAATTTAAAAGAAAGACCCCCCCCCTCCATCTTGCTTCTCTCTATTTTGTAGAAGAGCTGCTAGTCTTGTGCAGTGGTATGGCTCCCTTTCCTAACTTTAGCACTATAGAGGCCTCCTATTCAAAAATATTTGGTGTCACTGCTGGTCCTGAATCTCAGGTTTGTCAGAATAAAATGAATATATACTTCATGCATTATTGCAACACGATGTTGGCTGTATGGCACAATTAAACTCAAACAAAAATTCAGTGGAAATAATAATTTAATATTCTGCTAATTATGACACTTATGATTTCAGATATTGTAATTTGGGGGCATCAGGTGCAGAAGTTTGCACTTTCACCAAAGCTGTTCTTAAGCCCTGATGTTTCAGTTACTGCCTTTTAATGCAGTCTTCTTGACTGAATGTGCAGATACCAACACTAAACTATTGCACAAGAACAACTGTGCAGAGGCTCCTGTGTATCACATGTAGTGGGTAGTGAGAGTCAAAACACCTATACCCCCTGTGACCGTGCCCTGGCCCAGCAGTCAAGGAGCCTCAATCCTCACCACTAACACCAGGGAGGTCATCTCCTAGAAGAGGAAAGGATAACTAATACACAGTAAAGTACAATTTCCCTTAAGTGCACTCAGTGATCAAAGTCAGTCTGAAGCTGGTTGCTCCCTTGCTGTCCAGGTTCCCAATAAGACTCCCCACTGGCACAGCTATAGGGTCCAGATCTCAGCCTAGCTGGCAAGCTAACCTCCAGTACCCTCTCTGTCCAACCAGTGCTTCATGTCCCTGCCTAGGTAGCTCACACACCACGCACATACTTTGAGAAGAGGTTATACAACCACACAGACCCTCCTGGGAAAAAGGCTGACACAGGTTCTCCAGCTGTGCCCCTTTACCCAGGCTATACGGTAGTAATTACTGCCACCATCAGCTAATAAATATCAGCTACTCAAAGACCCTTAAAAGGGTGTCCAATTATTACTGAGCAATATTATTATCCTATGGTAGTATGACTAACAGGCAAGGCTTACTTTAGAGTGGTCTATTACAATTACCTCTATAAATATGCAATGCACTCTAGAGCTTATCTCTACACAAAGCAGCCACAGGTAGAAGGTTTTAAAAATATTTAATAATAAATAATTAAAACACAAGACAAAACTACTACACCACAGAGATATCTAAGAGTTCACAGATCATACAGAAACTTAAAATAATACAGTAGGACAGGTCTGATTTCAAAGACAAATACCTAATTAATCTTTACTAGCTTTAACTATTCCTACAAGAAATCACAGTGCTAAAACTCACATGTGAGCATAAGGCAGAGAGCTGATAAGTTGGATGTCCAAAGTCAAAATGCTTCCAGTCTCTTGTGAGAAATAGTATTTAAACATTATTAACAAACATGTTTGCTGGGTCCCTCCCCAAATTACATCATTTTTGACACTTAGGTTTTCCCAGACAAGCAAACTGCATTATTTAGCAATCTAACACCTGCACAGAAACTTACAACAATAGAAGACATTTCACATGTATATTCTAACAGAAACTAGAGCAATAAAGCACCTTCCACATCTAAATTTTGGTCATAAACTTTAGCCTTAAAACAATGGGCATGAAACCTTCATCCAGACACACTGGAACAGACTTGTAAAACATTAAAGAGATTCATAAGATCTTTTCAACTTAAAAAGACACATTTGAAATACTTGGCTTGGTTTTCCTTACAGCAGATGGCAATGTTGCAACAATCTTGAAGTTCACATTTTACAGTGTTTTCTTATATTTAAAAACACAAGCCTGTATTTTACATTTATTTATACAGTTGATAGAATTATGTATCAAATTCTATTTGACTAAGCTGGCAGCCTTTGCCCATCTCTCCCCAATCGTCACACCCCCATACCCCCCAATGTCACCATGTCTATAAGCATCTATATATATATATGGAGTGTATATCACAAATCGTGGTTCGTAACAGACTCAATTAAATAGGAAATTAAAGAAAGCCACTATGTACTACAAACAGTGTTTGCAACAGACATACAATCAAAATGGAAAGGACCACAGTCATTAGTTAATGTCAGACAGATGACCAGCAGGATGGAGCCTATGGATGACAGACCTTCGTTACAGACCATTGATAACTCTCCTCTGATTTGTTAGCTAAAGCATTTATACTGCCTTAAAATGGTTAAGCTCAATTACAATGCTTTTGTTTTAAATCATGGATTTTTTCACCGAGTTTGACATCCATATTGTGTAACTGGGTTATGAGTTAGTGTTTGTAGGTGTAATAAATGCATACTTATATACTGACAAATATATACTTATCTATAACACACATATAAAGCTACCTCTTACAACAAGGAAGGACATTGGCTAAAAATGGAGCTGTAAATGGAATAGTAAGCAGTATATTGTTCGATTTTTTACTTTTGAAAATTTTGGTTAATCTGTATTTTGTGAGTCCGTCAGGCAGTTCCAGGCAAAGATTTTTCAAGAATGAAGTAAGTACATTTTTATCTTTTTCCTTGTTTCTAATTGTACTGATTGTAATCTTTTAAATTGCTGCTTATTTTTTCCAAGTGGCATTATGTCACCAGAACAAATCACCATGGAAGATTAAGGCTAAGAGCTGTTGACAGGCTGCTTCCTGAAGTTCAGAGTTTAATTCCCACAGCCAGAGTTTGATTCCCGCAGCTTCCATTTACCTACGCTGAATATACAAAAAAACACACAAAAACAAGTACATTCACATAAGTCAAATTTCTAGAAATAAGTAGCTGAACAAAACAAAGAGAATCATAAAAAACACTTGAAGAGCGTGGACAGTTATTTAAAACAAACAAACATGATTCACAGCACATTTAAAGCAGCTTTCATCTGATTGTAGACTTCCTCAGTAGAAACAAGTGGATCTGGATTGTTTAAATAACCTTTTATTTGCCAAAACTCTGAATTAACAATTATTTATAATAACAATAATAATTAAACAATAGAAATTCATATCATATAACTAGCTACTTTAAAAACTCACTATAATGAACTCACTCTAAATAAAGAACTCAATATAATAAAAAAATGCATTAAAAAGAAGAATAATATTAAAAGAAATCTATATACATATATAATACATATATACTCAAATAAAATAATAATAATAATAATAATGCCTATATAGTTGAACATTGTTATAGTTATTGTACACTGACTGTGTACTGTACTGATATCAAAACATAAATACATAATCATCATTCAATAACAATGATTGCAATGATAAATGATAAAATTAAAAGTGAAAATGATTATTGAATTCAGAGTTTAGTTTGGGCGCCTTTAAGGTTATCCAAATTTACCAAATCCTGTAATGGTGTCGTTGAAAAGTGTGGTACAATCAGATGAGCTTTAACCTGTGAATATTATTGGTGGTTTGTGTTTGCAATAAAACTACGCTCTTCCAGTTCGGTTTCAAAATTTCTAGAAATCTCTCAAAATTAGAAAAAAAATTAATTAATAACACAAGATTGGCTGCAGGCTATGAAGCCCTACTGGTGAAATTCTTAGAGGCATCCAGCTTTACCCACAATGGTGAGGGATTCATATGTGTCATACCTTCTGTAATATTCCTACTTTGGTATAAAGATGCAATCATAATAGCGACTAGGCTAGACCCCTCCATATTTGTAAAAAACCTTGCTCATTCCACCACCTCCTTCAACCTCTAATTCTAGTTTAAACATGAAAGCATGCTGATTGCAAATAGCATAAACCATGTCTTTACAATGTGCATTGATGAAAATGTTGATTCCCCAGAGTATGACCTAACCAAGTCATAAAAGCTACAAATGCATCTGAACTCCGAATTTAATCTCATTGTCACATAATTTATGTTTGTGCCACAGAGTAATTTTTCATTAATGCCTACCTTAACAGAACAAGAGGATGTATTTAATCTGTCTTCATCAAGTCTACAGCTGATGTCTGCACTTTTGGGTGCACCACAGACAACACCAGTAGTACAGAGGTATAAACAGCTGACTATGCCCAGGTGACTGAAGTCTGAATTGCGGCTCAGGCCCCTGACAGCACTGGCAGGGAGAATGGTCATACGCATCCTGGGGGAAGAGGGCCGAGTGCACACAGTTGGACGCACCTTGACAGCTTATCCCTAGTCAATGCTGGGAATGTGCTGAGGTGCTTTCTTCAGGGGTAGGGCTATGGCTGAGTCATATGCAGGGGTGTGGACAATGTGCCACTGCAGCCCACTGAACATGTTTCCCTGGGATAGGACAAATGCATATGGTGGGGGGTTGCTTACAAGAAAGCATTCTTTGGTAGCAGTATGACAGCACCCCTGGATGACTCTCCTTCTTTATTGACTGGGTTGGAGTTAGTCTGAGGGAGGCTATTTGGGTTCAGAAGAACTGAGAAATGAGGGAAGGCCCAGGGAGAAGCAGACTGTCAGCTGTGGGAAGCCAAAAATTCTGTAAGCAAAATATTGTTGGATACACCATGGATAGAATAATAAATCAGCACACTGACTATGCACAGAATTCCAAGTTACACTTTGACATTTTCCTTTAATTAATTGCTAATTCAGTAAGGGAATTTCAGACATTTTCTGCCCCCCCCCCAAAAAAAAAATAAAACTTAATTTTAAGGAAGAAACCAGAGCAAGTAATGTAAACCTGTGTAGGTGCATAAATGGGCAAACTTACAAATTTGATACAACACAGACAGTAGCCAGAGCACAGAAATGAATACTCATATTCAGGATATGCGAGGAAGAAGGTAAACTACCATGTTTCCTTGCATGTCAAAAACATTTTGTGCCCTTCACATTCCATATTTCTTTCACTCTGTATCTTGTCTTTCAGTACATAACAAATGCACTCAGTTTTAAAAGATATATCGATATTTTGTCTTGGCAGAATTAGCTGTAATACAGTAGATTAACGGTGTAAGAAGACCCTCTTCATTTGGAAAAAATAAAGAAGCAAGTGGGGCACTGGGTTTATAAATCACATATTCAGAGTATGTAATAAAATAATTATGTTTACCTACTACTGTAGCACCACTCTCTAAAGTTATTCAATATGTAATCTACCTTTCATAGGTTAGTATTAAGCTAACTGCCCTTGCGAGCCATTTTAAGCCTAGCCAATTATCCCTTGTGAGACTCAAACAATGCACCTTGTGTTTGTAAGGCAAACACCTTAACCATTAGGCCACCCTCCCAACCCCTTTCCACTACCAGACCTTCTGTACTGCATGTATTTTAAGTGGATACATGTCATATCATCGAACGATTAAAACATTGACTTACTTCAGGGAGATGACAACACTGAACGCCTTACTCATCGAAAGCTGACATCAGCGAATCTCACCACATCGAAAAGCAATAGCTGGCCAACAGCTGTATGTAAGTTGGAAAGAATATGCATATTTACGCCCATCATATTATAGGTACTAAAAGTAATAAGATGCTAACGTGACATACAAAGCATCTTGGATTCTGCTCTGATGGAGGTTTTGCACAGCTGCAAAACCAATGGCATCAGAACTGCTCCGTCTAAGGATTTGGACTTTGGTTATGATATAAATAGACCCACAGTTGCAACGAACACTTCAGTAACAAGCACCACCAATGTAGAATCACGAATGACCATTTAAGTATCAATAGTGTTCTTAAGTTAAGGGCAGCAGAGTTGTAGCAATACCTTGCAGTGGATTTTAATGACTATATTTTAAATAGAAGGGCATGTTATATATATGATATATATAACATGATATAAATAGAACAAGCTGGAAGAACAGGTATGTGTTTAAAAGAATTCACCCCCTCTGGAACAGCCTTCCCAGTCATGTGAAGCAAAGTTCTTCCCTAACTGTATTTACACATAACCATGACAAGTAGATGGGAAATTGGAAATTCATCCCAGGTCTAGCACATATATCTCTAATAAACAGAAGCAGTTTGTAAATCATACCCTGACTTAAACAAACCCCTTAAAATAACCGCTAAGGCTCAAAATAAATCATGGGATACATTTGGGTGCACGACCAGGCTTATTAACGTCCCAGTGGTCATTAGTCTAGTATATACCTATGAACATATGAGTAAGTCACTTCCACTGAGAGCAAGTCTTTTAGAATCTAGCCCATTATGTATCTATCACAAGACACTTGTTGTTGTTGTGTCTTTCGGCTTTTCCCGGTTAGGGGTCGCCACAGCGGAACTCCGGTCCACTAATGATTGGCAGTAGATTTTTACATGCCGAGTTGCCAGCCCTGATACACAACCATCAACGAAGGTATGCCCATTCACCCATGTCTCCACACAGAAGACGCTTTAGCTGAGAATCGAACAGGACAATGTCTTACTGTGAGGCGACAATGCTACCGCAGCACCACCACCACAGTACTATCTATCACAAGACACTACAGTTTGTATATTAATTTCAGTTCGCTCACAACAGCAGTAACATCACTAAATTTTGATAATAATAATAATGTTATGGAATCTGTAGCCATTGACACTCCTTACAGGCATATTTTAGGTTGGAGTTTGAGGGACTGACAAATAATTCCAGAGAAGAAAAGGTTCTATCAGAACTTTTAACAATGAACTGTAACAATGTAACAAAGGGTTGTAAAGATTGACACAGCATAGGACCTTGCCAACAGTCACCCAAAACTAAACAGAAAGTCAAAAAGATAACAATTATAAGCAACTTTTTATGCTTATCTTGATTAAATCGCAACTAATACAGTGACACATGTATTTATTTATATACTAATATAAAACAAAACATAATAACATTTTTTTCATTCAAAATACAAGTCACAATTAGCATTCATTCTGACATTACCTAAATTGTTTAATTCCTTGCTTCTCTTAAGCCTCACTCCTCCTCTTGAAAATGATTCTGCATGTAGATTGTTCCCACAAATTCCATTGTTTCGATGTAATTTGCCCTTCCTTCTTCTAAGGATCCCACACCTCCAGTTCTTTTGTCTCCTTTACAATATTCAGTACTGCAATTACAGTTGGCTTTGATTTCAATTTCCATTTTCTAGTCATTGCTTTTTCGGCAGCCAGTAGCATTACACTAAGGCCTTCTGTGCCAACATTATAATAACTTACAGGAAGATACTTATGTATCTGAAGGACAGTGAAAAATGGGATGTGAGTGCGTACAATTCTTGTAAAGTGGTCAGTGGAATACAGCAGTTACGTATGTAGATAAGTTCAAATGAACAGCATGGTCAAACAAAATGAATGACAAGCCAGAGGGACCATGGCTTCCACAGTGAATAATCAATCACTTGAAAAAGAAATTTCTTGATCATAACTGAATGAAAGCACAACCCCAAATAAACAATGGACGGAGGGAGGGCAAGCCTGCTTGCATCTCCCAAGCAAGGGGCAAACTCCCACAAACGTCTACTAACTCAGGGTTGTATATAGAGAAAGGAGAAAGTCCCCAGAACAGCACAAAGCAGTAATGCAATGCAGTGATCCTAGGAGCCTACAAATCAAGGCTACGACCTATGATCTAAAGGTAATGTGAACAGTGCTCATCAGGCAGCTAGACTCCAATCCACCTATTTATCACATGGATAGAAGCAGAGACTATATAGTTTGCTTGTCCTTCCATCCATTTTACCTGGTAAGCTCACTAGGAACCAGTCATTTTTCATTTTCACCCTGTAATATATTTACAACTGGCAAGTTAAATAGTTTGAGACTGACAACAGACTATGACAAAAATGTACACATTGTCTACTCTAGTCTTAAACAGTAACTAACATTTTTGTTACTTCAGACTTGTTGCTAGCTTGTGTTAACCACTGTCTTTGGATTGAATTCTGATAAAACAGGCAACTTAATCCTACATGTACTGCAACCAAATTCTCATATAGCTAGTGGTTTACATGAGTTGTTATGAATGTCTGGTTGTTAGCGGCTTGGCACACATTTGCTTGCTGCCACTTGTTCTAAACTTGTGTGTTAGCAGCTTGGCACACATTTGCTTGCTGCCACTTGTTCTAAGCTTGTGTGTTAGCAGCTTGGCACACATTTGCTTGCTGGCACTTGTTCTAAGCTTGTGTGTTAGCAGCTTGCACACATTTGCTTGCTGCCACTTGTTCTAAACTCGTGTGTTAGCAGCTTGCACACATTTGCTTGCTGCCACTTGTTCTAAATGGCAGGTACCCTAATCTTCACTAGCTTGATCTTAGCCCTCCTATCATCCACCCTTCTTAAACTGTATAGCCCTACCAGAACCCAAATTCCAATCCTAAAACTCCCACCCAGTTCCAAGCCCTAACCTGAACCCTAACTCTAAAGCTCCACTCCCTCTCCCCAAACCTAAAACCCCTGATCACCCCTAAACCTAAAAAAACACAACTGGCCAGCCTTAATGTCTCAGATTACTCCCCAAACCTGAAACTCTACTCCCTTTCCCTAACCTTAAAGTTTCCGATCACTGTCTAAACCTAAAAGTCTGCTTCCAGTTCCTAAACTTAAACTCCTTGATTGCTCCTTAACTTTAAACTCCCCTGCCATGCCCTAACCTTAAGCTCCCTAACCCTAAAACTCCCCTCTTGCTGGCTAAACATAACCCCCTTTCTGATCACTACTTGAATCCATAAGCTACACTTTAACATTTGGCTGCCGCACTTACCTTGCTCGAACTTGAATAATGTGTTCAGGCAATGTGCAGCACCTCCACTCTTTCTGCACAAACTGTGGCACCTTACCTGAACTTAAATTTAAGTTCAAGCTTGAGTGGCAGCTGAATTGAGCTCCAAGATGTCCGAGTACCTGACTTTGTGAATGGGGAGTAGAGTTTTAGGTTTATAAAGAGATTGGAGATTTTTGGTTTAGGGAGTGAGGCATGGAGTTTTAAGGTTAGGGTTAGGCAGCAAGGACTCAGGTTAAGGTTAAGATCCAGGTGAGAGTCAGGTGCTGGGAGGGTAAGTATTTTAGTAAGATGGGATAGTGGAAGTTATGGACCTTATTGTTTAGAACTAACATGTAACTTATAGTAGACCTTAGAATTGCTACAAATATTACCCCATATATTAATGTACTTGCTATTAACTCAACCACTGCCAGTTTACCTATGC
This sequence comes from Protopterus annectens, assembly GCF_019279795.1. NCBI lineage: Eukaryota > Metazoa > Chordata > Ceratodontiformes > Protopteridae > Protopterus > Protopterus annectens. The sequence goes on along the minus strand of NC_056741.1, from coordinate 1,352,054,378 downwards.
TTATAAGTAATTTATGCTCAGCATTTATATACTAACCATTTTGTACACTTGAATGTAATCTAAGTAAACCTAATTATGTGCTGTTACCACTATATTATGAGTTACTTATTATTTTATGTTTACTTGGTATTGTACTGCCCTGGGCCATGGCTAAAATGAGTCATCAGTCCACTGCCTCAACAATCATTAAATAAATATATAAATATTTGAATCAGACAAAGCCTGGAAGAGTTCCCATGGCTGAAGCACCCCAGCCCAGATGTAATTATAAATGGAGCCTATACTACGAAAAACAACATTACTACTAGTGTACCACAAGGTTCGTTCTGTGGTCTGATTCATTCTATCTTCTGAGTCATCACAGGGGCTTTGGAAGGAAAAGTTATCCCTTTTGCAGATGAAACAAAGCACAAAGTTTAAAAAAAGAGACCAGCAGAAAGGATAAGCAGTAACGTGAGAGTATTTGTGGAATGGTCACACATGTGACAAGTTTAAATCACAGTAAAGAAGTACAAAGCAATGCCTGCTGGAAAGTAAAATATATAGAATGAGCACACCATTAGCTGAGAAACTGCAGCAGGAGAGGGCATTCATAGCAGACAACCTAAAATAAACAGTTAGGGAAGGCAGTCTGTAGGTCTAGCAAATATTATAATGCATAAGAATTTCTGCAACTAGTACACAAAGGAGAGTTATTATTCCCCTCTAGACACTTGATGAGACCCCCATGTGGAAAATCATGCTGTTCTGAAGACTCCCATCTCTCTAAAGACGTAAACAAGACTCAAGCTGCTCAAAGGAGAATACCGAAACTGGTAATGGGTTTGCAACAAAATATGAATAAACGTTAAAGAAACCGAACAGGTGTACTCTTACGGGGGAGCCATGATAAAACTTTCAAATGCATCAAGGAAGTTGTATATTCCAAGAGGGTATTGCATTTTAAAAGATGTGAAGCTACAATATAAAAGCATAGGTTTTACTACTTATTCTATATGGCTGACAGTGGTGGTGGGGGGGGGTAGTTATAACTTATAGCTTTCACTAGTAATTTTGTGGGTAGCAGTGTCAATGTGTCTTCATTTTAGTATGAAACCTTCTGCTCTGTATGTGAAATCTGTGGTAAGAACTTATCTAAACCTTTTTAGGGCATTTATTTATTATTTTTTCATAATGTGGTGGTGGGCTTTCATGTTTGAGTGGGGCAGTATTAAGATGTGTTAGAACCACTCAGACAAAGAAAGTCTTGGCAAACTAAAGAGTAGGGTCATATCTGTTTGCAGCAAGGTTATTGTATTGCTACAAATGTCTTTCGGGTGGGGGTGTTCTCAGAATCCTAGGAACCAACACTTGCCCACACAGCTTATTTGTTCTCATTTATGGATGAGACCTTGGTAGTTGATGCCAGAGCTATCATACTGAGAGATGTGCGATTGTAGTGCCTTAATTATTGGTGCTCTTGATGTCAGTGACCCTATAGCAGTTATTAACCATATTTTAAATGCCTGTACCATTTATGTATCCCTTTTGACCTGACTTTAGTCATCCAGGCTGGATCTACCAGATAGACCCTCTTCACACTCCCTCCCTCCTACAAAAGACAAGATAGCTATCGGTTATGTGTTACCCATCTCCCCAGAAGGCTTCTGGTACCTGGGCCATGTACCAAACCTGGTTCAGCAGTACCCTGTGCATACAGGCCATGAACTAAACTTGGATTACCAACTCTTTCTTTGTGCTATTTGGCTTGCTGTGTAACTGTATAAAAAGCAGTACTAAACATGACAAGCAATGAGAAATGATAGAGCTTCAGCAAAACAAGAGTCTGTGACAGACTTGGTACAAATATGTCACAGCCTTTGAAGTTTAATTACTTTCTGCCCCATGACAAGATATTATTAATGACCTCAGGTTCACAGGTTCATAGGGTCATATGCACTTACTAGGCTATTGATCTGTGAGGATTTTAAGAAGCCTAGTCTTACATACCCGTGGCAGTTTTTAGCCTTTGAATTTTATAAACAACTCAAAGAAAGGCTGAATAAGGATATTTTGGGACATTTACAGGGTGTGTTAAAGTGACGAATGTGTAAGGGACAAAGCCTTCACTGTGTGTGTGTGTGTGTGTGTGTGTGTATGTGTGTGTGTGTATCACTTGAATATTTCTGTTATAGTATCACTCTAGTAAGCAGTTAACAGTGTTCCTGTATCGCCAGAAGGCACAAGAGGGAATTACGGTGATATTCAAAAGAGAGAGCATTCTCATGTAATGCTAATTACTATCAATGTTTTTAATTTTGTTCTAGACTCATATCCATTTGAAGTGAATGCTAAGTGCCAAAACACTTCTTACATATGCATGTGAAGCGTCACTGCATGTAGTTAGGATGGGATAAAAACACCTTCTTACGGTAATTAGCACCAGCCCTTTTTGAATATCACTGTTAATGTTCTAATCTGAATCAAAATCTCCATCTAGTCAGAACTATAGTAGGAACAAGTTTAACTATGTGCTATGATATACGGGAGCCTGGGGCATCCTTAAAATAATAAGTTTTTACTGCAACCCTTTGATACAAGAAGAGAGCATATTCATGTTCGCTAATGTGAAAGGCTTACTTAATACATGTGACATTATTAAGGACTGCACAGTGAACTATTCAGCAGATGGTAAGAACGCCTGAGATGTGGTTCACTAGTTCTGGCTATGACCCACGGAGACAGGATAGGAACATAAGTGGGGGTGTTATAACATATAATGTTGTTCATGAGAAAGGAAATGAAACTGATGTAGAAACCAAACCTATAGGGACTAGGGGTTCTGCTGCCAGAAAAAAAAATGGCCTGCATTAAACCTTTGTGTTTAGTGGGGATTTAATGTTTGCCAAACATTTCTGTTGGAAGCATCAGCATGTTACAAGATGTATTTAATTCAACAGAGTGATTTGATTATTACAACATTGTCAAATGACATTTTGGAGAATTGTTTTTAATATACAGACACATAAATGGCTGCTGTTTTAAAATGGGACATGGATACTGAACATGAAATTAATACATTGCTGCTGTTTTTGAAAGTACTGCTATGAGTTTTAAGAGATGTTCATTGGAATCTAATAGCAGGTACTTGTAAGTACCTCAGCATATATGTACAGACCCTTAAATTAGACTGTTAGAGCATCTTAAAGATATCAGAATATTGCTATATTTCAGAAACATCAGATTTTCTGTAACTGTGTTTATCCTGCTTCTGCTGTATAACACTCAAGGAATTAATTATTTGTAGGCTGTGTTGGTATTTGTTGAATAGCAGATACATAATTATTGCCAATTTTCTTTGTACAGCAATGAGGGACACTTTAGCAAGCGTTGTCACCTCACAGCAAGATGTTGTCTCGTTCGATTCTCAGCTAGAGCGTCTTCTGTGTGGAGGCATGCGTGAATGAGCATGCCTTCATTGAAGGTTGTGTGTCAGGGCTGGTAACTCGGCATGTAAAAATCCACTACCAAACATTAGCGGACCGGAGTTCCACTATGGCGACCCCTAACCAGGATAAGCCGAAATACACAACAACATATGAAGTAAGGCTACCCCATTAGTCAAAGTAAAGAGACACAAAACTAAAAACCTGCAAGAGTTTGTAGTGTTAAGTCACTGTTACCATGTGGGGGCAGTACATTCCTGTATGGTTTCTCTGGTTTGCATCAAAGGAATTTAAATCTGCCTGTCATAAACTATGGTCATTTACTACAAAGTAGGCAACACAGTGGTACAGCAATTAACATTACTACCTCACAATGCTTGGTTCTTCATTTCCATTCTGAGCTAGGCTGTCTCCTCTATGGATTCTGCATGCCTTTCCAGTGTCTGTGTGGATTTTTACCAGGTGCCCTGGTTTCTTCCTATAATCAAAAGGCATTTTTTAGTTGGCAAAGCTTGTCTGTAAAATTACCTGTAATTGTGCCTGCAAGATATGTGTATGTGTATATATGCGTGTGTCCATCCTCCAGTGGACTGGCATCTCATCCAGGATTAGTTTCCTTGTGCCTCTTGTGCTAGCAGGATACTGCCTGGCTTGCCTTTGGCACTGACTAAATGGGTAGATGAACAATGAACCAATGAATGATTGTTTGTGAAACCAAACAATAGATTATATAAACTATATTAGATTTATGATGCATTTAGCAAACGTTCTTATTTTATCAAAGTTCTAAGTTTATAAGAACAATACTTAAAAAATTGTCCCTGGTTTTGTGCCATTGACCCCATTATGTTTGACTTTGTCCATAATTTTTGAGCTAAGAGGTCAAGAGGTATGCTACTGTTCTGTTTGGTAGTAGAACAGAATGCTTTCATTTTGATATTCAGAATCCTAGTACTGTACTCTCTGATACTTAACTTATAGATCACAGTCTACTGATACGACTGAAAGAAGGGAATGAACATTAACCTGAGCCAAAGATTTCAGATCCGCCTCATAACAATAAATTAAAGTAGTAGCCATGAGACAAATCCTAATGTCTTTTTGGTGGAATATCAGGGACAATAGAAGGATAATGGACTGGACTTACAATAATTATTTTCTTCACAAATGTTGTTTAATGATATGCTAATGAAGCATAGTTTGTTATTTTCTGAAACCCTGTTCTCTCCATATTCCTTAATGAAACCTGCACAGTAATGCTTCATTTGAAATAACAGGTGAGTCATATCGTGTTTGTGTGTGTGTGTGTGTGTGTGTGTGTGTGTGTGTGTGTGTGTGTGTGTGTGTGTGTGTGTGTGCGTGCGTGTGTGTGTGTGCGCACGTGTGTGTGTGTGTGTGTGTGTGCGTGCATGCGTGTGTGTGTGTGCGTGTGCGCATGCGCGTGTTTCAGGGTAGATAAAAGCACCAGGAGGATAGATATTTTACTTAGAAATTGCAGTTCTGTTGCAGACAGATGGTATGGCCTACCTTCTCTGGACCAGACAGCAGCAGGTACAAAAGTTGCTGGGGTATAACTTTGTTTGACAGCAGCATTCTTAAATGATAAGCTGTGTAGTATGTTAGTTGTAGTTAGTTAAGCTCACCTGGAAGACTTTGCTTAAAATTCTGCCTCATAAGGAACATGTTAACATCCTGTAAAAAGGCTTAGGAATGCTGCTTTGTGTGAGCTTCAGCAAAGACAGTAGCATTTTTTTTTATTCTAATCGATTGCCTTCAGCTGCTCACAGCACTCTCTTTCTCCCTGAAAATGTTCAGCAGAAAATGGGTTTTAATCTGTTTACTTTACTGTTGTTTGAAGTAATAATGAAACTTCTTTAATCTCTTTGAATCCATTCAAAATATCACCAGGTACCCCAGAGAGAGAATGAAATGTTACAGCAGGGGTTAAGTAAAACAATGTTAGGTCAGCAGCTAAATTTTTTTTTTTTCATTTTGGAAAGGATATTAAAGATTAATTCATGTTTAAAAAGGATATACTGCTCTGTAATTTCCTCTTCTTTGATTAGTTCATAGAATACATAGAATATATTTAAATCATGTGGCTGTTAAGAAAGAGCCAGTACATTCCATGCTGGAATACTTAAATAATAATAATAATAGTTATAATAATAATAATAACAATAATAACAATAAATGGAAAAAAAGTCAGGGAAAGTCCCTCACTTTCCAAAATGGGACAGCAGAATGCAAATGGTAAGCATTCTTGCAAAATATTTCCTGCCACAAAATATTGCACATTAACTTGCAAGAACAAGTTTGTCACCAGTGTGTTCCCAAATTCTAAATTCTTAATTACTGAATGAAGTGGTATTTGCACAGGTTCCCAATTTACATTTGAGGATTGTAAATGCTATTCTTGTAAGAGTAAGAATTGTACTGCATTTACAGGGGAAGACATCTCTGAAACTGCTGTACTTTGATGCATTCCCTCTTCTCTGAGGTACAGTGTTCTTGTAGTTAGTACATATAAGTGGTGGGGTTTCGGGGTACAGCCCCCACATTAGGGTGGGGAGGGCTTGCAACCCTACAAAGAATGCTTTTTAGGCATAACAGTGAGTTTTGCAATTTGCTGTTAGTTTCTGGGGATCATGTTAACTTTTTTTGGAAGTTCAGGGACTCACATTGAAGAATCTCAAAATTCTGAGAGGGTCCATTTGCATCCACAGAAGTATATAACTTCCTACATTACTAGATGCCTGGAAAATGTGTAAATGTAAAATGCAAAGTTCTGTAACAGTGGGATACGTACTTTATGCTAACACAGAACACGGCAATGAAATCTCAATAAAACTACCAGCCAGTGGGCCTTGGTCAGTTTCACAGAGGTTTTAATAGCAAATGCAAAAATATGCAGGGCAATCAGTCTAATAGTAGGTCTGCCTAAAGTATAAAACTTCACCTCTGTTCCCACCACAGGGATATGCAGTGACTACCCTAAACGCATTTCAAAGTCTCAAATACTTGTACTAATAAAGAACTTTATGGTAAAATCCTAAGTGACTAATAGACAAAGCTTTACCCTAGTGCAAACTACCTAGGGCATCTCAGTACTCTCTGAAGTCATGCTTGCATCAGGACAAAATGTGGGGAAGATTGTAAAGAAAATAGGAAAAGAATTACTTCAGACCCAGTCATTACATTTTCCTTTTTACAAGGGCCTTTGGCTGACTTTCAGTGAAGACAGAACATTCTTAATGTAGCCACTTTTTAAGTTTTAAACCACCTTTCCAGTGCCTGATTGATCACTGTATTAGCCCACACTCTAGTTTTTGGGTTGCTCAATAAAACGTTGTCCTTCTAGTAGGGCATTAGGTGATGATGGAGCTGATCACCTCCTAGCATAATGTAACACCCCCTGGCTTGTGGTCAAAGGTCATTTTATTTATGTATTTATTGCATTTGTTTACTGGGAAAGTCTACTGGGCCTAAAAGAACCCATTTTCAGTGGAGGCCCGGGAAGAAAAGCTCCGACAAGAACATAGATACAGAAAAAAATTAAATATTAATTGGTAAAGATAGAAACAGTGTGACACATACTGATTACAGTAATATATACAGAATATATATACATAAAAGCAGGAATTTAGTTGGTTTGACTACAGTAATATATACAGAATATATATACATAAAAGCAGGAATTTAGTTGGTTGCCAGATGAATTCAATCAGAGAAGTATAGACAGAGATATATTAATCAGCATTATTGTACCAGTATGAACAAGTAATTAAAAATAATAATTATGGAGAAAATATCATCAGTCAGCAGTAGCAAAAAGCATAGGAGTTTAGTTATCATACAAGGAGAAGGAAGAGGTTAGGTTATAGAGCAGGTACAATCACTTTTGATCATATTTGATCAATAAAAAAGTGCACATTTCACAACTGCTTGTGTTCTACTGCTTACGTCTGCATGGTCACTCCATATTTCAGATATTAATAGGTTCATAGGTAAGTACCAGGCTAGCTGCCCTTGCAGTTCATTTTAACTCTAGTCAGTTTCCATTTTTTTGTGCTTGAATTAACCTATTTCATTGGGTTAGAGATTGGCCTTACCCATCCCATGGTCAATAATTATATATTACCCCTAATGAGAATAACTGGGATCATGCCATAGATAATTTGAGGGGACCCATGCATGGGATAAAATATTTAGGAGCTGCCTCTGTACATTAGTAGTACAGGGGACATTCCTAAGGTAAACTTTCTGTTTGCCATTCATAGATCCAAGTTGCACTTGAATATGGACAGGGATGAACTTTGCTTTATTTGGCTGGGATAGTATGTTCCAGAGCAATGATATCCTCTGTAAGATACACCAGTCCCTCCAAACCATTCTGTTGATGTTGCAGAAGAGATTTACATCCCTAGACTGAGTTTTTCTGATGCCTTTTGACTTGCTAATGTGCAATGAATCCATCAGTAATGGATATGAGGATGCTTTGTATGCCAGACACAGGTCACTTCTTAGCAGTCCTTAGGCTACCGAGTATAGTGACAGGGCTTTGAGTCGGTCAATGTAGGACATGTTGTTTAGGCCTTATATCCTTTTAGTAAGGTATCTCTGTGGGCTTTCCAGCTGGTGCATGTATCTGGGCAGATACATTTCAAAGGGTGTATTATACTCAATGAATGAACATCTTTAGATCCAGACATAATCCTTTTGTTTATAAGCTGTGCAGCGTACAAGGTCTTTCTCAGAACAATGGTCAAATGTTAGTCAAAAGTTAGCTGACTGTCCACATATATTACCAAATCCCGAACAACTGGGTCAATTGTTAGGGGCCTATTGTCAATGTGGTAGTTCCCTGGGGTAGATGACTTTTCAAAGGATGCAATAATGCATTTTTTTAGCATTTAGTTTCAGTCCATGATTTTGACACCAGTTATTTATTTATTTGGGACAAACCTTCCTGCAGGATGTCTCAGCCATTTGGAGATTCAATGACTGCTCCTAGCTTGCAGTCATCTGCAAACTTAGTCAGCCAGAGCTCTTTGGTATTGGCTTTTATTCAGGAAAGTAGATGCCAAACAGGAGAGATCCCAGCACAGAATTCTAGGGGACTACATTGGTGACTGGTCTCTTTGTGCAGGTAACTCCCTCCGTTTAAATTTCCTACATACTATCTGTGAGTCAGTTGGCGATCCAGTGGGTGACATAAGGGTTTATTTCCAGTTTATTTAGCTTTTCTACTATGCATGACTGGGGAAATGTATCAAAACCTTTGGCCTTGACAAGGTATGCGGTGTGTGCCATATTGCGGTGTGTACCATATTGCTTTCATCCACTAATTTGGTGACCTTTTCAAAAAAGTCCAACAGGCTGAGTAAGCATGGCTTGCCCTTGAAGAATCCTAACTGAAATAGGTCCAATGCTTGGATGTTCCATATGTCCTAAATGATTATTTGCATGATAAGTCTTTCCAATGCTTTGCATATGAAGCTGGTCAGACTTATGGGACTGTATTAACCTTGTTCGGTGTAAGGTCCTCCCGTATACAGGAGAATGACTGTAGCTGTTCTCCATTTGCACAGTACAAAACCTATGTGGAGGCTGAAATTGAACAGTGTTATTAGGGGTGTGGCTAAATCATGATGCATCCAGGCCAAGGATATTGTCTGGACACATTGATGCAGTATTTTCAGCTTTGGATAGCACTTTTAGGAGTTGGTCTTGTGTGACAGTTGGAGGCAATCCATTTTTAAGTATATCTTAAGGGACAGACATAGGAAAAAGAGGGGTAAAGTTAGAGCTAAATTTATCAGACAGTAGGTTCACTGTATCTTCAGCCCTAGTGTAAGTAACATTGTTCACAATCAGCTCAGCGCATTGCTGCCTTGTGCTTTTGAGATTACAAAGATCAAGATAAACTTTATCTCTAAAAGTGAGCAAGTACCTTTTCATTCCTTCTAACTCCTTACTCTCCCTTCTTCACTTACTTCCATACTTCTATCAAATTCTCTTCTCTGACTTCTTTCTCTCTAAATATACCATAAACCTGTTTTTCCATCACTTCATATTGCAATCCTGTTTGTATTAGACCAACTTACCTTTATTTTTCTACAAACTCTCTAAAATTGCTCAAATATAAAAGATTGTTACATAAAATATAAAAATTCTTAACTGATCTTTTTATGTTATGTCTGCTTTATTATAATTATTTAAACCACAGATGCTTTTGTTTTATTTTTGAAGATTAGAACATTTTTGTTCTTAAAATGTTTCGCAATAATTTGGAGCTTTTCTCCTTGGGCCTCTGCTCAAAATGGGCTTCTACCCAATTAGACTTTCCCGGTAATCAAATGTCAATAACTAAATAAATAAATACTGCCTTGTGATTGCCTTTGGAGTGGGTTGCTAGCTATGCTAGCCTCAAACCTGGCTTTGTTGAATTTTATTAAGCTCCTGAGCTGTTTGCTTTTTTTTCAGTGACAAGGGCTATATCATTCTGGGAATTACTCTTTTTACTTTTTGGTCAAAATTCGTTTCCTTTTATTATAAACCTTGCTAATAATATCCTTCTACCAAAATGGGGTTTTTAATATTTCAAGTGTACTGCTTTTTTCTGTAGTTTACTGATTTCTCTTTCTTCTAGATGAAGTGAACTTGGCTTGGGAATATTAACACAAGAATGGTACAGACCAGGCTTGATCCCAAGCAAAAAAATTCTTGCTTGATATTTCTTTCTTAGATCCATTTATATGTGGTTTGAGTGCACATGTTCAAATACTTTATTATGTACTGCACTGTAAGTTCCATGCATTCTAGTGAGACTTGAGTGGTATTGTTTTAGTAAGGCATAGTAGGCCCAAAGGAACTGTATTCGCTGATAGTTACTCATTACTACGTCTAAACATGTTAGTTACTCAGTTAACTTGAAGTTTCCATGTCATTGTATTATAAAGGTCCTTACACTGCTGGTCACTGGTTACTACTAAGTAATATCACTACGTAATATTCTCAATGTGCAACAGTCCAACTAACATCATATCACTATCAAAAATATCACTTATGCACTCTAGTACCTTGCACTGTCTGATCTCATGAAATCAGTTCTCTTAGACTACAGTGGAGTCCCCAGTATATGGTTTGATAGAATCAATATGCATGCACTATATGTACTATGCATCATTTTATGTGTTTATTTTTTCTTCTGTGACATACGCAGGACTCAGTGGTGTTATGGCATCTATTTCCAAAGTGTTTTGGTAACAATTCCTGACTTCCAAGAGTGACCCCATAGTCTACCACATACTTAGCTCTCAAACAGAGCTTCTAAAACCTGCTTACAAATGAGTGATACTTTCCATTCATTGGCTAACAGGTTTATATAAACATACATATATACATACTTTTCCCCTGATTTTTGGTTGTCAAGATTGGTTGACTATTTCTTCCCTTGCCTTTTCTCTTGCATTTCTAATGGCAGTAGGCAGGCTCTTTTTTTCTTTGTTGGGGGGTATTTACAAATTCACCAACTTGCCAAGTGTGAGTGAGAAAGCCAGAAAATGTATAGAGGACACTTTGCAGAGTGATTACTACAGCCAGCTTTACTAGCATTGCAAACTTAGTCTCCACATGTCTTGGCTGGTGGAAAGTGTTAGTACTGTAATGAGTTTATTATCATCATATTTTGAATGCAGACTGTCTACCCTTGTTGCTGTATGAGTGCTTAATCTACAGACACCTAACCATCAGGACAAGATATGTCTGCTAAATCTCCATGAAATATATATGTCACATTCCTTAGAATTATGTTTTCTCCACTGGCAGCTGTTCACAGTTCTGCATCATTATCACTTACAGACTTCACTGTAACAAGTGGTTCTAAATAGTTACTAAGTCAGACTAAGTTGTCCTCCACCGGCAGCTGTTCACAGTTCTGCATCATTATCACTTACAGACTTCACTGTAACAACTGGTTTTAAATAGTTACTAAGTCAGACTAGGTTGGGGTTCTCACTTCATGCCATCTATTACATACAGTAGTCTTTAACTGTATTAATTATTAATTATTATTAATTATTAAAGTATTAATGTTTTTACTTCCTTATGTCTGTTGTGGCAAACAGGTTTTAGAGTATAATGCTTTTGAGCCTATGGCCAAATGGGATCAGATGGCACTGCTGCTTTTTGATATTTACTTCTCTGAAGTTAAGGCCAATGTCAGTGGCCTCTGGCTGACTACGTTTGCAGATTACTGCAAATTAGGAGCTGTCATTGAATCCTCCAGCAACACAAATGTTCTCCAGGAAGGGCTTGACCAGACAAACAACTGGTGTCAGAGCCATGGACTTCAACTAAATGCCAAGAAATACATAATAGTATTCTTCTGGAAGTTATCCACCCCTGGTAATTGTCATATTGACAACACACCCACAAGATCTGACCCAGTTGTCAGGGACTTGGGGACACACAGACAGTAATCTAGCCTTTGACTGCCACATATCTACAGTAGTGAGAAAATCATTCTATGTTGTACAACTTATAAACAAAGGTATAGCATCTACATACATGGAAGTCATTGTTCCACTGTATTTGGCATTCATCAGACCTATCATTGAGTACAATGCTCTCTTTGGTATGTACCCAACCAGGCACCTCCAACAACTGGAATGTCCACAGAGATGGTTCCTCACTAAAAGAATACAGGGTACAGGTAACATGTCCTATGCAGCCCACCTCAAGGTCCTATCCCTGTGTTCTGTTTCCTACAGGCTGTTGAGGGGAGCTCTATGTGTAGCATACAAGCCACTGTCAGACCCCATTCTGATGGACCTCCTGCACATCCACAAAACAAAAAAGGCTTAAACCTTGCCTGTGATATAAATAGGACCTGCTGGAGAGGCAGGTATGTATCCTAGAGACTACTCATTCTCTGGAACAGGCTTCCCATCCATTTGAAGCAGAGTTCCTCCTTAACCCAACTCAAGTGTAACTTGGACAGTTGACTGCAGAATAGGAAATTCATCCCTGGATTGGAACCTATGTCTCTAATGGACACAAGCAACCTGTAAATGGTTCATCTCACAGGCTCCTGCTTGTAAATGTTTCACCTCCTAAGCCCCTTCTTACACTTATCATGGGTGCCTGAACTTGTCAGAGATGTGGGATGCATACCTAGGCTTAAAAAGAATCTTGTGGTCATTAGCCTAGTAAACACCTACAAACCTGTGAACCTATAAATGACCAATAATACTGAGCAAGCAGAGGGATAACTGCATGCCTGTAGCTGACAAGAACCCTTTTTATTGTTATTGAGAGGGATTTCTACAACAAAAGGCAGTGTAAGCCCACTGTAACACTGTGTGCTCTGCAGTAGTACTAGCAATGTGACAGTGCAATTCTTGAATATCACCTTACCAAAATTATTGTAGCAGGCAATTCTGCACTATGTAAACAAGTGAAGCATAGAGAAATGCAATGAGTATTTTGCTGAGTTCTACTTAAGTAACAGCAGATTCTTGAATGGTGGGGCTAGGTAGTGTTGGGACTGGCTCTATGTCAAAATGTAACGGATGACACCATTTGGTATGGCATCCCTCTCCTGCTTGGTACTACATGTAACTACTCACTGAGAGACTGTGCTATAGTGAGTGGAACTGCTCTTAGCAGCTGACCTCCCTGCTGGTGGCTTTGCCTTGCAGCATGCATTCTTTGCCACCAAATATGCATGGTGTATAACTCCACACTTCAGCTTTGACATTCACTGGCAAAATAGCATTGCAAAGGTCTCCTGTTATGTCACACTTCTGTGTGATTTTTTTATATATTAATACTGTGCTAACCATTGTAAACATTTAATGCATTTCATAGGAATCATAGGAAAGACAAGGCTATTAGACCAGAGGCCATATGTGCCTTGCCATTAACAACCTTCATCTACCCAGGTACTCAGGTCTCAGATGACAGACTCATTAGAGAGTGGGATGTCATTGATTCAGTAGGTGGCAGAAATTTGTTGTTTATCAAAGGAGACGATACTGCATTTCCTAGCATATAATTTGACCCCTTTCTCACTGCACCAAGTGTTAAGGGATTATAGTGCTGCTTGAAGGGAATCTCTATCATTTGCTCATTTGATAATTACACCCAACTTGCAACAACTGGCAGTTTTAGCCAGCCAGAGATCCTTATTGTCAGTGTTGACATCGGAGAAATGAATGCCAAATAGGAGGGAGCCCAATACAGACCCCTCGGGAGAACCACTGATCATCTTTTCCTTAACTGAGGAGGTGTCAGACCCAGAAAACATGGGTTCTGTCCTTGAGCCAGTTTACAGTCCATCTTAACCCAGAGACAGCCATGTTTAAGGCTTGTTTATAATCGCATTGATGTGGTATGGTAGGTCCAGCTTTGCTGCACGAGTCGTGTGAGTATGTTTGAAATACTTAGCTCCACCAATGCTTCTGTGTCAGAGCACTTTGGTAAAACAATGTGTGAGTCTTTAATCAAAACTTTAAGCATTTAAAAACTGACAGCTGTATTGACTCCAGATAGGAATGATTTAAAAGTGAATATTTTAGCAGCTGTATAGTGATTTTAATATGCATCGATAGCATCAACAAAACAGCAAACTTTCTGAATTATTCCCTTAAGAGGTGTCTATTCTGCATACAGCTGTGTATTGTAGGAGAATCTCCAACACATGCAGCATAGGGATGTACACACATTACAATGTTCATGCAAAATGGAATTAATTTAAAATAAGTGGAAGATATGAAGTGGGACCTTATTTAACAGTCTACAGTGGGGAAACAGCTGCATATTCTCTCCCTCTCTACTTTTTCTATCTCTTTCTCCCCTTTTGTCTCGTTCACATCTCCACAGTGAATAAGACCCAATTTCCACTGGTCAGGCTTTGTGTAACACCTAACGTACATTTATGCTCTACTCCCTGCCTTTTTCACACCAGATGAAAATACAGTTTCTGCTAACCCTGTCCTCCTTCAATGTAAACATAAAGGTAGCCTTTGATGGTTTTGACATGCTCTGTCCCAGAAGAAAATAAACCCTCTGCTAATGATGATCTTTCTGCATCTTAAATGGCAAAAAAAAAAACAACGAAAAAAAAAAAAAACAATAGAACCCAAGCTGCTCAGTAAGCATCCAGCTTTATTACCAATCTGGTAACTCGGCCAGTCAGCTTGGATTCTAATTTTTTTTTTTTTGCCTGCTAAATGTAATGTTACAGATCTCCTATGACACACTTCTTAAATGACCAAACAGAAACTGAAGGGTGAACACTGTGTTGCCTCTTCCAGATGTATACCTGGTACAACAGCTCAAACTTGCAACAGATGCTATGTGAGATGAATATCATGTTGGTGAATTCAATAGGAGCTAAGAAATGGAGAAAATATGACAGTTTATGTCCTGGGATGAGTTTTATATTAAATTCAATGTACTTATTTAATATAACTAGACTCTTTTTACAGTGTAGCTAACAGATTTTCTTCTGAAACTTGAGCCAAAGAAATACAGATAGCTAAGAGCATGAAAAAGACTTGTACAGGAAATCACTCATTTTTTTTTATTAGCTTTCAAAACACAATGCAATTCCTCTTAACCTAAAGGGTCATGACTTCATTAGAAAGCTACATCAAATGTGAAAAAAGCAGAGGTGGACATAAAATGTCAAAAGTCCGTCATGGCAGCTGTAATAGAGACCTCAAATGAATACACCACTTAAGCACATATTCCTTATACCTGATCTCCTTAACAGAACATTTTATGATGAATGAAGTCATGTTATCCTGAAAGTAGGTACCTCTTGGTATATGGAACCTTATTTTAGACTCTTTAGAAACTCACAGATGGCAACTGCAGAACCATAACAGAAGGATTTCCAATGAATAAATAAAAAAAGAAAACCACAGCAAGGATAAATCCTTGTTCTCCGTGGATGTTAAAGATTACAGCATCTAATAAAATTATTGAAAACTTGTAACAAAAAGTTTCAAGTTAAAATTTTTATCTTTGCAGCTTAAATTATTTTCTTTGTGTGAATTTCCCTGTCTGCTTTTGTGTCCATTTCAATACATTCAAAGAGCCATTCAAAATGCATGCTTTACCCTTGCATATGCTACGATCCTTAAAGGAACTATGTGACATCCTAGGGGCGGTGAGTTCTCCAGTCAATGCTTGCAGTGCATGGAGCACCTTCTTTTGCCCCAGGATGCAGTGCAGCTGTGGAGCCCTAGTCTGTGCAGTGTCTTTTCCCTTGACTACAATAGAATTGCATGTATTGATACCATCTGCATTTACCATAATGCCTTGATGAGTCTCTGGAGTAACTAGTTATATACACAGTTAAAACTGTTGTTTTTGGGTTTCTTTGTCAAATGATAACAGGTGTATAGCTTGACATAAACAATGTATACTACAAGGAGCATGTCTCTAAATTAATTTATTATTTTGTGCTGTACTTTAAATACAAACAAAAAATCTTGGATTATTTACCATTGTTGAGTTTGATTAAGTTATACAGTTTGTTAAATGCCTTCCTTTTCACTTCAGCAGTTTTCCTACAGTACTGAAAATGTATTTTGTCCTGAAACATGGACGATCTGGGCTGGAGGTGGAACTTCATTATGGAAGTTGGTATACAAGGTGGCACACAATTCCAAAAATCCTGGCAAAATCCTGGCATCATCCATGATGATTTATAACAATTATCAATACATAACATAGTAAAGTCTGAGTTCTTCTGCAGAAGATTGGGTGCTAATCCAAAAAACAACCCCACTACCTTTTTAATACTCCCTCAAAGTCTTTTATAATGTGTTCCGATATGCTTGGTACTTTTTATTCCACACCTTCCTCCAGTTCATGTTACAAGCCAAAGCACAGTGTTAAAGTACTTTTTCCTTCTATAGCTTAAGCAGCTTCTTCAAAGTACAATCATTGTCTGAGACAGACAACATGTTTTGCAGTTTTTTTGGTTGCAAGTAAATATAATTTAAGACAGCAAAATTCCCAGTTTTCTCCAAAGTAAATTATAGTTACCACCACACACACCTTACCACATGTTTTGATATGTATTAGACATTACCTGACTGATTCAGTTTTTTTGTTGAAATACATGAGTTGATAGAAAATCTACAGTTTTACTAGTTATATTTTTTCATTGCTTTTAGAATGTAGGCCTACTTCAATTAGAAATGAAATCATTTTCAATAAGAAAGAAAAAGGTGGATTGTGAATAATAAATCCAGTTGTATTTTTTTTTTTGCATATTTTCATTTATATGATATTTAGGTTATTATTGTTAAATGGAAGAAAGATGGAGTGACAATGAAGCTTCTTAAAATGTATAGTAAAGCAGTATAAATGTCAGAACAGGAAGAAAGTGAAAGGGCATGTCCAAATGTATTACAGCTTGAAGCAAATACAACAAATCTGAGCATGCAATATAAGTGCTAACACCCCTGAAGAGAAAAGAAGGGAGTGGTATAAAACATTGCACTAACATTTTATATATTATACTTTTGGAAGGGGTCGAAGGCAGTGGCAACAGTAACCAGAAATATGGAGTGTGTGTCCTCAGGGGGTTACGTTTCAGAAGCAAAGAGTTAATGCTTCTTCTCTGCTAGTTCTTGGTCAGACCACATGTTGACATTTCTTTAGGACATATAATGGAAAGGTCATTAAGTTGCTGGAAGGGCATCCTGAGGAAAGATAGTAGAAATATCTGTGGGATGGAGAGGAAGTCATATGAATGGAGTGTAGATGACCTAGAGCAAGACATGGGGACATGATATAGGTGCATAAGATTATATAAGGGAGATGAGAAGCGCTCATCTTGAAGATGAAGAATGAAGAGGAAGTATGAACTCAAGCAGCAGATTGTAGGGACTAACTGCTCTCATGATGTCCTTCACTCTGATGGTTGTAGATTCATAGGATGGACTACTGGAAAGGGAGGTGTAGAGGAAATCCACAAAGGCCTTAAACAGTGTATGAGACAAACAGAAAATGGACAAAGGGGAAGGTAAGGATGGACTGGGCCAGAATTTTAAATACACTTAAATGACACACTGGATAGGTTTATTGTCTCATTCTACCATTAAGCAAATGTAATCCAAATAAATGTATTCCTCCTCTTTTTACTAAGTGCTGTGGGATCTTTTACAGCCACATGAGTTACACAAACTCAGCCAGTTGAGACCTCTGTTTAATGTCACATCAGATCAGTGTCACTTTAGCAGTGTAGTATCTTCCTTGTATTACACTACCTGTTACTACTGGAAAATGAATTCAAGCACCAGGTATGAGATAAAACCCATAGCCTTTGACTCTTCCAAGCATGGGGGCTAGCTAGCTACCTGTTGAGACACTAATGCTTTGTTTTGTAATGGTATTGCGCTGCCATGAACATGGTCATTCCCACATCTCCTACCACCACTGCTAAAGTAAAGAAATTGCCCAAAAATCTTAATTTGTCAATATCCTGTGCAGATGTTTTGGGGCCATAATTTCAACATGTTATAAACAGATATTAAAACCAGTAAAGCCCTAATATTCAGAAAAAACATTAATGATATAAGAATCTGTTTAGAACTGCTCCTCTTCATAGGCATCTGTCAGCACTTAAGGCTGACATATCAACACATTTTTTCTACTTTTCCCCTCCAGTCATCTAAGCCTGATCCTATGTATATTACTAACTGTACAATACATCTGCCCATTCTAAGCTAATATCTTATTGTCTGGTGTCACTGGCTTTTTATAACATGTCATTATAACCTGGACATTATAGCAATTATCACATTTCCTTTTAACCAGAAAATATCAGTTCCGAAAATATTTCATGCTAACACCTAGTAAATTATAAATTATAACTTATTGCTTTCCTTCCCTGGATTTAATCATTATCTTCCTACATATATCGCTTATCGCTTTACTGTGATTTATTTTCCATTAAATGTTAGAGCAGTTGACTTGAGCTAATGATTTCTTTCCTGTTAAACGGATACCAACTGCAATGTATCACAGGCAGGAAGAACCTCTAATTTTATGACAGGCTTAGCTTCTAGAGTCTCAGGTTCTCACTCTCCCCACACACACACACACACACACACACACACACACACACACACACACACACACACACACACACACACACACAAACACACACACACACACACACACACACACACACACACACACACACACACACACACACACACACACACACACATGCATGTGTTTGCACTCTTTTTATGAGGAATACTAAAACTAGAAGCTGTACACTTTTTTTCAGCCATACCCTTTTACTCTCCCATCCTTCTAGGTACAAGTTGATATTAAAGCACTTTACATAACATCAGTAACTTAACAACTCCCAAAATAGGATACATAGTAGTCTGAAAGCTCAAGTAATTATAAAACCTATGTATGTCCAAAAATCACCTCACCTTTGTGTTCGTGTGTTTACTTGTACCATCTCTTCAGTGACTCATACCCAGTGGTTCAGTAAATAGGAAAGGCAACCAGACCTTCAGCCTGTTGTACAAGATGAAACACTGTGTCTCCTGGCTGTTAAATATAATTTAATATTTATTTATGTTCATTGATTGACCTGATCAGAGTCATGATTTTCTCCTAATGTAAAAAGATGCTGTAGCCTGTAAATGAAAGTCTTTTGGAAGAAGCTGATGTCTACGAGAACTTTTAAGATCTCATTAGTGAAATTTCTAACATTTCACTTTATTATTTAAGGCTCTACCTACCTTTGTTAATACTGAAAAGTCTGCAATGACTGATAAAGTACAGAAGCGCTATGGCTTGATCATTGACTTTGGGTGGTAATAAAATGCTGAATTCACTGCAAACTCTTCAGTGGCATTGCTCTTCCTAATACCTGTACCTTGAAAATGCATTTCATTGGATCATAAGGGATAACCTGCTGCTATGACGACCAGGTAGGATACTGACATCCACCTATGTCTGTTTTCCTATATATATTCGGTAATCGGTGCAGCAATGATCCTTATGATGTACGTCTCACTATTACAGTTACCTATAACATTGTTACTAGCCTAGTTCTCTGAATCAGTGCTCCCCACCAGCTTGTTTAACTCATGAGTTACCTTGTCATACTCTTTACTTTTATCCTGCTCCCTTAAGCATTGCTAAGCATATTCTCATCAACAGTTTCTATACTATTTTGATGAGGGTCATGGTGTTAGCAAACTATGCAGGGAAGACACGACCTCTCTACTCCCAGCTACAGCATACAATTTATCTTGTTGGATCCCCAGCTGTTTTCAGGCAAGCTGACAGATACAAATTCCCTCCAATGTTTCCTGAGTGCATGCCAGGACCTCCTCCTGCTAGACTGTGCCTTGTGATCTCCTGTGGGAGGCTCCCAGTAAGCCATCTTCATGAAGTATCTCATATAGCATGTCTAATTCCACTTGATACAGATGCTGTAGTTTGAGGTCATCACTCATTATCAGGCTAATGCTGTATCACAGACAGTGATCCCAGCTACCCTGAAAAAAAAAAACTGACTTCTCCTGCTGTATCTGCAATCTCGTTCCTTTAGTCACTTCCCAAGCTCAAGACCAACCCCTTACAATCAGCTACGGATTGTAGCTGGGGAAAGGGAAGTTAGGTCTACCTTGTTCAGCTTGCTACCACTGTGTACTTTACATGGACAAATCGTTTAGGAAATGATAAAGAGGTCACGAGGAAACACTGTGGTGCATGCCGTCTGTCGCAACACAGAGATGACATCATACAAGGTACCCAGAACAAACTTAACACTGCTGCAACCTCATATGAGATTGACTACATTCACTGGGTTTATTACTAAATATCTAAATGCTAAATACGTTACTTACAGCAAAATCAGAAACTGAGCGACTCTGCGACTTTCACTATTCTTTTATTCTTTTCCTTTAGTTCAGCAGCTTGAGTGCACACACACACACACACACACACACACACACACACACACACACACACACACACACACACACACACACACACACACACACACGCATGCGCACACACACACACACACACACACACACACACACACACACACACACACACACACACACACACACACACACACACACGGTCACTTTAGAGTAAGAATGTTTTTCAAATGTGGGAGGACACTGCAGTCCCAGTGAAAGCCCATGCAGACACAGATGGGATCTGACATTCTGTGAGTGGTTCAAATTTTTCTGCTATGTCCTACACAGAGTCCCGTCTCATTCCTGGCATACAAGAACATCAGGGCAGATATCAATGGACAATCTATCAGTGCATTCCCTTCATTTATTGCATGGTTACATTCCTCTATTATCCACTGTGAACTGTAGTCCTAACTGGGAACTTCCCAGTGATCCAGCAAAGTGACACCCAATCCTATGTCTGTAGTGATTCTTTGGAGACCAGATCCCTAGCTCTGTGCTGCAGTGCATCCAGCAATTCCATATTAATATCAGTCTAAAATCTGAACGTTTCAAACGCATATAGTCTGTAGACTAATCAAGGAGAGTATGGCAGGAGTTCACCTCAAGGATGATGGTTTACTGATGAGTCCTGAAATGATTCATTAATCCAGGCCTTGTTTCCCTTCTTGAAAATGTTAAAACTCCTGGCATTCCTTAAGTCTTTTCAGATTTTCTCTTTGTTCAATACTGAGAGAATGAGCAGGTGGATCTTAAGTAGGAATTACTTTTGGTCCATTTGGAAAATCTTATTTCTTTACTGGTAGGTGGCTCAGCAGGATATTACCTTATAGACTATTAAAGGACAGATTTATGATCTAGTTCAGCGTATTCAGAGGTCAGGTGTGTGCAGCATGGACTATAAGTGGCTTTTGTAGCTGGAAGGAATTTTGCATGCCTTGCCTGTCACTAAAGAGCTCAACCCCTTGGCATTGGCTTGCAGTTTTTTTTAATGCTTCAGTTCTTCATATATGAGCTTGTGTTCGGAGCTGCTGCTATGACTCATTTATCATTTTATCATACCAGTTCTGGTGATGTTGGCTCATATAAACATAGAATCAGTGTGCACTGAGTGGGGGGGGGGGGGTCTTGAACTCCTTCCAATATGTGTGTCCTCAGCAGCTGCCAACATGCCTGAAAAGATTCCTGGAAGGCCAGTGGGTCTTTTATTGTCTTGTTTTGTTGAATCTACCATGCACTGATTTTGGCTACCTTTGCTGTTTAAAGCAAAATGAATACATGTAAAAATTACAGCAAGGTGATGGTCTGGAGAGCAGACCCCACTTTATGTCATGGCCCTTCTAATGTGGACATCCTTTAAGTCTGATTGTTGCCACAGCAGATCATGTTTGTGGGCTGTTAACAAGCCTCTCCCTTTAGTCCAGGTTTGATTCTCACAGCCTGCACTTGCCTGCAGTATGACTCTTCGAAAGTTACTTAACCAGACAGCACTCTCTGGCTGAGTCTGACAAAAGTCCATATGGCTCGGTAGTCTATCTCAGTTAACAAATGCAAACAAACAAACAAAAAGAAATTAATAGCCGTATATAATAAGGATGCTAGAAGGTTCTATTGCTTGGATCAAGGCAGCCTTCATTCTTCATACCCTGTTTGAAGATTGTATTTGCACTGACTTGGCCATGCTCTGCATATTTGCTCATCAGTAGAATGCCAGCAGGGTTCGTTTTCCCAGCTTTCTCCTTCCCAGTGGTGAATCATATTCAGCTCGAATACTGAAATAATTAAGAGGAATAATTTGGACTTTCATTGGAGTGTTGGTCACGGGTTTTCCTAGGATAATAGAGAAACATTCCATGGCATTCTCCTCAGAGATGTCTTTGGGCAAGATCACAGATGACAGCAGTGTGGCCACTATACTGGCAGAGTGTCACAAGGCATTTACTGGTGCTAGTGGGAAGCTCAGTAATCCATTTAGTGCACTTGTTTTGAATGGCAAAGACATTGCCTTGGATGTAGCTTTGTTAAAAGGGCTTCTCTCTTCTGAAAATGTGAAATTGCCATTTCCTCTCCCAAAAGACATTCATTTGGACTTTGTGTCTCCCCAGGGAAGCAGTGTGGACATTACTTCTTGCAGGTTCCCTGACACAATATCAGTTCTGCTTCCTGTGTGCTCATTATAATTGCTTCCCTTTTGAGTTCAAACAGTCCTGGGTGTAAAACAACTGTTTTTTCTTACAGCTGTGCAAAGAGAGTGAGCTAGAAGTGGCTATCCATCAGACAGACCCCCTCCCTGTAGGAGTACATGAAGGGGCTATTGCTGGGTCATAACAGTAGTTGCCAGGCTGTAGTCCTGCCTCAGTCCAGGTACCAGATAACCATTACATTATTGTTGTCTCAGTGTAAGATCTTGTGGCTACAAATGGGTGGGCTCACTTGTCCTGCCCCATTGTTATTAGTTGGGCATTACAGAGTGTAAAGTGTTTTGGGTGAAGATACTACCCATGGTAAAAAAATATGCACAAGGTATTTTGATGTAGGGATGCTAGAGTACTAATGGTGACCACATTACTTGTCAAACTGGAAATCAAAACCCAGCAGGAAGAAGGCTCAAAGACGAGGATATTCCCATCTTGTTGGAGCCTTCAACAACCATTTGAGCTTTCAAAAACCTAAGGTCTTCTTTTGGCCTGATTTACTACAGAAGTCACAAGAGTTTGACTGTTGTTAGTATGGGACCTTATCTGAGGCCTGTAGGAGTTCCTTACTCCAGATAACCCAGCTATGAGGATCTAGAATACATAAGCTTCCCCACAATGACAAGCTTTAAGCCTGGGTACCAAAACTTAGCAAGCTCTCCGTACCATAAGTACAATACAGAAAGTAAAAACTGTCACATAGTTAACTAAACAAAAGATAAAATGTTTACTTAAAAGTAAATTAAGGAAAGAAAGCTTTATCACAGTGACAAAAATCAACTATTTCATGAAGTAACAGTCCTACAAATAATAGAATATAACATTATAAAAACTATACTGTACTCAGCAGATGAATTAGGTGAAAATAACAACATATTACTTTGTGGACAAGCATTGCAAAGATACAAACCCAAGTCTAGATGTATATTCTAAAAATATATTAAATGTTTGTTATGTAGTATAACCAAACTACACAATTAGATTTTTTTTATTCAGTTGGTAACTAGGCTCAGGAACAAATTACCATGAGAAATACCAAAGAGCCTGCCTTTATCTGTTTAAACATATATACTCAGTACTTATTGCCACACACACATATTTTTCTTGTTTTTGAAATCTGACCTCCTCAGTTACCTCTAGCTTTCATTTCACTGTATCACTTTTGAACCTGTGTTGTTTTGCTTGGAAGTTGCACATACCCTAGGAATTCAGTAAAACTCAACATAATGTTCTTTATGCAGACTTTGACTGGTGTAACCCCTGCAGCCTTGGTATGCACATTAAACACTGCCTTGCACAGACTAGGTAATGTAATTAAACAAAATAAAATGGCAAGTACCACACAGTGTACCTTTGTGTGTGCATACAACATGAAGGGCAACAAATGCATACATGTTAAGGATTTGTAAAGCGGTTTGCCAAGCCGCTGCCCCTATAGGAATACATCCTATAGCTCTCTGTCAAAGTATTTTGTTTTTCATTTCCAGAATTAATGCTTTTTCAAAACACAAGTAATATGTGCAATTTGTGACACCCTAACATGGCTGGTCAAACGTAATGTCTTAGCTGTAAGGAGGGACTTATTGCCTATACATACACAGTAGACCAATACATTGCAGCTGGCTGTCCTTTTGATAGGAAGCAGAATTTCTTCAG
Source organism: Protopterus annectens (assembly GCF_019279795.1). Lineage (NCBI taxonomy): Eukaryota > Metazoa > Chordata > Ceratodontiformes > Protopteridae > Protopterus > Protopterus annectens. The sequence goes on along the minus strand of NC_056741.1, from coordinate 1,352,030,114 downwards.
TTCTTATAGTGTTGTTTTGCAATTTTACAACAAACTCTCCTCAAGGCCAGCATGTGGAAAGATGACGTATTCCATAGCAATTCAAAACTGTATTTCTGTACTAGATGCAAATAAATGCTTTTAAAAGCACATTTTAGCATTTCCACCTGTACATAGAAAATGAGTAGAACAATTTTCATTCATGCAATGAAGACATTTCCTATATAAAGAAAGATAACCCTCTTCCCAGCACACCCACTAAGAAAGTGAAACCAACGCTATCATAAACAAATGTGGTAAAACTGAAAATGCTACAGGTATTACCTCAACAGGGCCCTGTGCCTCCCAGAACAAGTCAGCCCCATAAGAACCAATAACAAGGTAAGACAACCTCTATTGGGCACTTGGAAACAGCTAGAGCTCCAGGCCATCAACCCCCTTTTTTTTCTGTCTCCTCAAGTATGTTTCTTTATATTTTGATAATCAAAATGTCTGGGTGGACAGTGGTTAGAACCCACGTACAGTGGATCCTTTTGGGAAAAGTTCCATTAAACATAAAGTTAACAGTACATGCATTCCATGCAATGATTATGAAAACTTGCAATTCAAAGATTTGTAATTTTTTCCAATCAAGAAATGAACGAGTTAATAAAAGACCCTGTTGGCTCCAGCTCACATATCGTTTATAGGATTCAAATTCAATTATATGAGCAAACACAATTAGCATTAATGCGATACAGCAGTATTATTCATTTATAGGGATCTAAAGTAAAGAGTTGAATGTGTATTTCCAAAAGGAAGAACATTAAGAATTGATGGAACAAGCCATCCACCCTGGCATGAAGAGGCTTGTCCAGCAGGGAGATGCCACCCATGGGAGACGCATCATCTAAATCTCTGTAAAGACTAGAATCATCTAATGAACTTTCAATGTCTGCTTCCCTTACAGCAGTCTTGTCTGAACTGATTAAATTAAATTCTAAGTTGTTTCAATTTATGGACCACATCTGTAGGAAGGTGTGAGCGATAATGATGATGATGACCGATGATGAAGATGATGGTGGCGGTGACCTTCCCTGACAACATTCTGACCAAATTCATGGACTTTCTGGTGACATGACAGAGGTAAAGAATACGTTGGCAATGGTTAAGACAGAGTTCCTAGAAGCTTTATTAATACCGAACATAGAATTCACCATAAAACTCTGCTATTTTCTGATATTCTCAGAAAACTGGAAAAAGTGAACTGTGTATCTTTTATGTTAGAGGCAGTTAGCAAGATGGACTGAGATACCCCAGAGAGAGTAATCACAGACAGGAAATATTACATTTTTTTCCCTCGGCAGTAAAGAAAAGAAAAAATCTTAGACCTATACTACCCTAATTCCCGCTTTCATTGTAAAGGAAGAGATGTTGGCTAAATTGTAGAAACCAGTCAAGCTATGTCACCTGAAAGACCCAAAATGTTATTGTTATTGCTACTATTCTCCTGAAAGCTTAAGATGGAGAAACAATTTTCTTCCATTCTACCATTTATGCAGATGAAAGAGAATAAAGCTTTGTCTGATTTATCCAGCTGTAACGAAGTTTTCCTTGTTAGCAAAACTTACATGTAAGTTACCACAAGAAGCTACATACATTTTGCTGACCATTTTCTTCCTGAGTGTGTCCAATAACACCCAGTAGAACATGAATGGATTATCTTCCATAAAGCTACAGTATAATTCAAGTAAATAACTAAGAAGAGGCTTGCCTATTTAAGGCTCTCTGACCTTTAGAGGCTTTATTTCACTGATTGACTTTGCAAGCTATTATTTATGACCACTCCCTCAATGTGACTTTGTGAGATCACAGCGAGTTAACCATGTTTTTTTTTTTTTTTTTTTTTTTTTTTTTTTTTTTTGAAGCATGGACAGCCACCCATTCCTTCTCATCATCTTATTGTCCTGAAAAGTCCAGCTGCATTCTGCTAGGCTGTAGCACTGATTTTTTGTTTTAAAATAGCTAGCTTGGGTAGATGAAATTAAATCTCTATGGGAGGTCTGTAGGCACTATTTCTGATCTTGGTACAAACAGGTTGCATAAATGTAAACTGTATTTTTTCCTTTTTGGGTTACAATATTAATAATAATTTTTGTATCCTGCCTGTGAGTTTCTGTGTTTGCAAAATAATGTGGTTTTGCAAAATAATGTGGTTTTGTTATTCTTATATGAATTTAAATACTGCTGCGGCAGCATTGTCGCCTCACAGTTAGACGATGCCTGTTCGATTCTCAGTTAGAGCGTCTTCTGTGTGGCGACATGTGTGAATGGGCGTTCCTTCATTGAAGGTTGTGCGTTAGGCCTGGCAAGCCAGCACGTAAAACTCTACTGCCAGTCATTAACAGACCGGAGTTCCGCTGTGGCGACCCCTAACCAGGAAAAGCCAAAAGACACAAACAAACAAACTTTTAGGAAATGAGAAAAGTAAACAAAGAGAGGTGGATTATATGAGTGTGAGTTTTACTAATGATGTCAGTTAAATTTTCTGGTCAGGTGGCAATGTAATTAATGAATGAATTAATTGTTTTTATATTTAATGAGCTGTGGATGTTACACCAAATGACTCTGAAGAAGCCAGTGGGTTGAAGCCTGGTGAAAGAGCTTAGTCGTTTGGTTTTTCAGTTCTTGCTGGCGTATTAAAAGTGGAGACTATCGTTCATTCTCTGGTGGCTGTTTTTTTTTATTTTTTTCATTTTTATAAATGTAAACTGGATTTTTTTCCTTTTCTTTTTAATTTATTATTATGAAATCAACAGGGTTGAATCAATAGCCAGTCAGTTTCACTAGACCTCTTTATAGGGAAGGTGAATAAGTCTGCAATTTATGGATTTATGGGCTTATTTTAGCTTCTCAATACAATGTTTCAGGTGTCCCTTATTGTTTACTTGGCTATTAAAGTTTATTGCAATCAGTTTGCTGGGGCAAAGAAATTATGTTTACATTTATTAAAGTAGACACCAAAGAGATCTGACTGTAGGGTCCCCTTGTTTCCTTTTAACAGTTCTAAAGATGTTTTTACATGCAGTGATTATTCATTTGATTTCAGTAATTCAATGATGGTTTTAGCAGTTTCATGTAAAAAAAAAAAAAATAGAGTAATAGAATGTTAATGGATTGACCAGCCCCTGAATAATTACCTACATTTGAAAAGATCAGGCCTGAATGGTTCACATGCCTCCCTGAGAAATGTCTGCTAGCCGTGATTCTTCAGAAAGTGTTAACACTTTGGGACCAGTATGGCGCAGTTTCTGAGTATGGACACAGAAGGAGACGGGTATGTCTACTGCTCACAAAACATTGTCAGTTTGTGACTGACAACATCCGGAATGACGCTTTGAGTTGCTATGTTTCAGTCAGTGTAGTGGGAGTGTATATTCCTTCAGGCTCAAACATGAACAATAAGCAGTTTACATTACACTGCTCAGATCATCTAAGCATGCAACACTTGCTCAAGTTTAATACCATGAGTGCCCAAGAGTTTGTCTTACTTTTTCTTGAGGCATATGGGCCTATTCTTCTATGTGTTTGATTACCATTTCACCAACTTCATAACCTCCACGTGAAAAGAGTGAGACAAGTTTCCTTCTTCGTTTTAGTGATTGCTATTTCTCTAAAACGCAGTATCCTTGAAGTCAGGATAATAAGGTTTGAGGCGCGCGCGCGCGTGTGTGTGTGTGTGTGTGTGTGTGTGTGTGTGTGTGTGTGTGTGTGTGTGTATATACTAATTGGTTCTCTGACAGAGTAGCTGAGGCTTGGAACAGACTACTAAATTACATTAAAGCAAGTACTAGTTTAGATATTTTTAAGAACAGCCTGGACATTTATTATTGGAACAAGTGTTTTATTATATTGGCAAGCTAGAAGGGCATTAACGCCCATGCTTGAAACATTTGTATGTATGTATGTATGTATTTATCTAGAAATCATAAAGTGGGGATTACATATGAGCATATACATTCATAAGTTGTGTACCAGCGTTAAGGTCATATGGCTGTCTAGTAACGCTGACTCCAAGATTTCTGGGTCAAACACTTTTTTAAACACCTTCAAAAAATATCACGTAAATCATAGACATACATACATTAACAGAAAAGAAAACAAACCATATTAACATTTTTTTCCAGTTACATGTTTTCTTTCTTTATAACAAATGTCTTTCAATCCAGCATTACATAAGTCATTCATTTCCTGTGTTCCCTAAACCTCACTCCTCCTGAACATTATTCTGCACAAATTGTATTTATTTCTATGTAATTTGCTCCTTCCCCTTTCTAAAGATTCATCTTATATTTTTTTATCCCTTTTACAATATTCAATACTTCAAATACAGTTGGTTTAGATTGTGATTTCCATTTTCTAGTAATTGCATTTTTGATAGCCAACAGAATTAAATTGAATAAGGCCTTACTGTGTCTTGGCAACTGAAATCCTATGTCCCAACTCAAAAGAATAATTTCTTTTGTTGAAACCATTTGCTCTACCAGTATTTCTGACAGAGTACTCTGTATGGATTTTTTTTTATGTTTGCCAATTCTTTACACTCCCAAAAAACATGTTCCCAGTTACCTCTTTCTTCCCTATCACACCGCCAACATTTGCTATTTACCTGAGGAAAAATTCTTTGAGGCTTGCTTGTGGTATAAAATACCTATGCAAACACTTCTAAGCAAAAATCCTAAATCTTCTGGACTTTGCTGCATACTTCAGAGCAATACATATGCCCTCCCATTCTTCTTTTGTAAATTGCTTTTCCAGTCTCTCTTCTAGATAATTTCTAGCTTCCTCTGATTGATTCTTGCAGTTATCACACAATATTTTATATGTCCTGCTAATTATCCTCTTTTTAAAACCAGCTTCTGTTCCAGATTCAACTGAAAACTCTACCAGAACAGTTCTTTCACATATGACTCCCCTATCCCTTTCTGTTTGCCTATAATCTGATATCAATCCCTGATAGAGAAAGCAGTCTCTAACCTGCAGTCCAAACTTTTTCTTGGCTTTATCCCCTCAACTCAATCCACCTTTCCAAGTCTAGTTATTTGTTCCCCATACTTTGGTTCATTTGCCAGTTTTTCCAGTAAATTTGTACTTCTCTTGCCTATTTTCAGTACCCCTACTTATAGTCATCCTTATTGACAAAATCCCCTTCCCCATTCATGTGTTGTCTTAGTTCTTATAATACTTTCTCCAACTTTATGAAAATAATATTCTGTATGGTGGTTATTACTTTCCTATTTATTTAAGGATCTGCAGCCAAAAGCTTACTCTGTCCTTATTTCTTGAACCCCCTTCTTTTTCATCATCATCCTTTTCCACTTTGAATTATAATCATATGCTGGTTTATGTATATGAGCTGCAACTGTGTACCTCTAAAATATCCCTTCAAATCCTATAATCCACCTTATTCTGTTGGGAGGATCAATGTATCCCATTTAACTCTTGCCCTTTTTCTCTCTCAGATAAATTCCTTCAACTCTTTCTTAATTATTGTCCACGTCTTTTCCTCTGGTTAATAAAATTATGCTTCACCTGTATATAAAACTAAATGGACTAAAAATATTTTCACTGCTTGTATCTTACTCTCCATAGCCATAAAAAACGAGCTTCCAGTTCCTCAGTTTTTGTATTATCTTTTGTTTAGTCTCTTCTCATGTATCCTTAGCTGCCAAAACAAAAGCCTTTCTAATACATATTCCTAAATACTTCATTTTAGCATGTCCCCATCAAAATGGGTATGGCAAAACCAAGTCGAGTGGGTACAAAATTTATGGCTACAGCCCTTGTTTTGTCTTCATTGGTTTTATGCCATGAAAATACTTGAAACTGTCTCAAAATGTTTCATAACACTTGGATGTCATTTTCTGGATTTATCAAGTAAAAATAATATCATTTGCAAATAAAGCCAACTTTTCTTGATTACCATATCAAATTTCTGAATCCCTTATTTTCTTTTCCCTTGGCTCTAAATATGAAGCAAATAACAAAGAGGAAGTAAAACACCTTTCTAGTTCCTGTGTTCAAACACAACTTATCGGAGAGGACCCCCCACTTTAATTCTTACCTTCAGTCCTTCATATACCCTCCTAATTATTCTTATTAGTGTATCAGGGATGCAAATGCTTATGATGCCCTGTTTATAATATTCCAGCTTACTCTGTCAAATGTTTTTTCTGTGTCAAGTCCTACCAAAAATAGCAGTATTTTCTTACATTCTGTTTCCCTCTGATCATTGTTGTTTTATTATTTCTATTTTTTTTTATTTTTTAAACAAGAAACATCTTTATTAAATTATCACTTATGACATAGGCAATCATACATTTATATCAATTAAACCAAACCATATTGACATAATCTTAGTTGCAAGCATTCTACATCACAAACCATATTGACATAATTTTTCTTGCAAACATTATAAATCACTTTTAATCTACCCAATCATTGTCCATCAAACATTACATAGCTCATTTAAATCCTGACTTCTTTTAAACCTCACTCTTCCATTGTATGTATTGTTCCCTCAATTCCAGTTTTTACCTATGTAATTTGCTCCTACCCTTTTCTAAAGGTTCCATCTCCAGTTGTTTTATCTCTGTTGCTATATTCACTACTTCTAGTACAGTTGGCTTAGACTTTGATTTCCGTTTTCTAGTAATTACTTTTTTGGCAGCCACCATAATTAGACTCAGCAAGCCTTGCTATGTCTAGTCAATTCCAGTTCTGTATCATTATGTATTTATTTATTTATTTATTTATTGACAGTTGGCAACCGGGAAATTCAGACTGGGTTGGGAACGCATTTTCAGCAAAGGCTTGGGGAGAAAAACTCCAGTAGTACAAGTAAAGGCAGAATATAGATATACAGTAATAGCTTAAAAAGACATTATCGTATGCATCCAGAAAGGATACAGACAAATATTGTATACAGTTTTGCACAAATTTACATCTATTAGTTATCCTGTGGTTTAACACATAAATAAATAATTCAGCAAGTAATACATTATACAGTATTTGTCAGGAAAGAATCAGATTAATTTTTTGTAGAAATTGCAGGCAGAGAAGTTGGGGGATATCATAGCTTAGAAAAATAATTTCTCTAGATACACCAATTTGCACACCAAGTATCTCTGATAGGGTAGACTGCAGGGAATCTTTAAAGTTTGTCAACTCCTTAAACTCCCAGGAAATATGTTCCCAGTTACCTCTTTCTTCCCCATCACACCTCCAACATTTGCTGCCTACCTTAGGAAAAATTCTCTGGTGTCTACTTGGGGTATAAAAATACATATCTAAACATTTCCATGCAAACATCCTAAATATTGTAGATTTTGTTGCATATTTGGGAGACATACATATATTCCCCCATTGTTTCTTTGTGAATTGCCTTTTCCAATCTCTCTTTGCAATCCTTTCTAACCTCTTCTGATTGATTCTTATAGTTATCATGCAATATTATATATGCTCTAGTAATTATTTCTTTTTTAACAGCAGCTTCTGTTCTAGATTCTACTAAAAACTCAGCCAGTGTTGGTCTTTCATTTAGGACACTGTTTATTTATCTTTGCCTGTACTATGATACCATTCCTTAACAGGGAAGGGAATCTCTAACCTGCAGTCCAAATAAATTATTGGCATCTTCCCATTGTATTACCTTTCCCTCTCTAGTTATTTGCTCCTAATACCTTGGCTCCTTTGCCAGTTTTCTCCAATAAATTCCAGCCCCCTCTTGCCTGTTGTTTATATTCCTAATTGCAGTTATCCCTATCAGCAGAATCTCCTTTCTCCATTCCCAGGTTGGCTTAGTTCTTAGAATACTTTCTGCTACTTTATGAATATAGTATTCTGTATGACTATTGTTATTCTCCTTAAAGATCTGCACCCAAAGTCCCAGTTTCTCCTTGTTTCTTGAGCTTCCCCCTTTTTCATCCTCATGCTTTTCCACTTTGAATTATAAGTTTCTGTTTGTGCTATGTATAGACGCCTTAACTGTGTATCTCTGATTGAAATACTCCTTCATATCAGGTAATTCCAATCTTCTTTTTTCTTTTGGAAGAATCACCTTACCTTACTTGACTCTTGCTGTCTTCCCCTCCCAGATAAAATCCTACAGTTCTTTATTAATTGCTATCCACAACTTCTTCTCTGATTGATAAAAATATGCCTGACCTGTGTATAAGGCTAACGGGACTAAAACATTTTAACTGCTTGTATCTTACTATCCATATCCATATAACATAACTTAAAATTTCTCAGTTTTTGTATTATCTTTTGTTTAGTCTTTTCCCACATATCCTTAGCTGTCACACCAGAATAAATTTTAATCGACACTCTTAAATACTTCATTTTGTCATGTCCCCATAAATATGGATATTGCTGAACCAGTTTGTGTGTGGGTACATAATTTACTGCTATTGCCTTTGTTATAGCTTCATTAATTTTGTATCCTGAAAAGATCTGAAACTGTCTAAAACTGTTCCACAACACTGAAATGTCCTGTTCTGCTTTTATCAAATATAAAATAATATCATCTGCAACTACAGCCAGCTTTTCTTGACTACCATGCTAATTATATCCTTGAATTTCTGAGTCCCTTATTTTCTTTGCAAATGGTTCTAAATACAATGCAAACAACAAAGGGGAAAGAGGACACCCCTGCCTGGTTCCTCTGCTCAAGCAGAAATTATCAGAGTGCAACACACCCACTTTAATTTTCACCTTAGATCCCTCATATATCCTCATAATCAACCTCATAATTTTATCAGGGAGGGAATGGAAATGCTTCCATTGCCCTGCTCATAAAGTCCCAGCTTACTCTGTCAAATGCTTTCTTTGCATCAAGACCCACCAACAACAGCAGTATTGTCTTACATTCTGCTTCCCTCCGGATCATCAATGTTCTGTTAATATTGTCGAATGTTTACTTCCCCTCCACAAAACCACACTGGTCTATATCTATCAATTTTGGCATCACTTTTGCCATTCTTTTAGCCATTATAGACAGCATGGTTTAGTATTGAAATTGGCCTGTTTGAAGCTGGATCTGATGGATCTTTACCACCTTTAGGTATTACAGCTACCACCATTTTCTTCCAGGATGTTGGTACTTATCCTCCTCTTAAAATACTGTTAAACAAAACCTTCCAAATATTTATAATTTTTTCCCTACTACCTTCCAAACTTCCACAGGAATACCATCTATTTCTGGAGACTTTCCTGTGGATTGGTTATACATTACCATTTTTATCTCATCTCTGCCTATCCTAACTATTATCAATTGAGCCTCATCTACCTGTAACTTTGGAATATTTAATACTTCTATAAACATTTCCATTTGTACATTTTCTTGCTTTCCATATTTCTCTGCTTTATACAGGTTTTCATAGAATTTCTGAAATATTTCTAATACCTCTACAGGATCTTTTGTTATCTTCCTTGTTCTACTGTCCCTAAGCTTGACAACAGCCCTTTTTACTTTCTGTTGCCTGAGTTGTGCTAAAAGTTTTTGTGCTCTAGAGCTATTATCAAAAAAAAAATGGTTTCTTAACAGCAATCTTTCTAAACTCATTCATATTATAGAGGTAATCCCTTATTTTCTGTTTAGCATTCTGCAGTTGCTCCTGTTCTTGTTCTGTGAGATTCCCCCTATTATGCAATACTTTAACATTTGTCAGTCCCTCTAAATAATCCTTTCTTTTATTTCTACCCTATTTTTAAACTGCATTTTAATTTCATCCTACTCCCTAACTATATTTTCAGAAGAAATGTCTATCTTCCCTAATAGCTCTTAAATAATTTCCACTATCCATTCCTTTAATTATTCTCTTTTCATCAGATAGGTGGGAAAGCACCAGTGTCTCATGTTTATTTCATTACTCTGTGTTTTATTTTCATTATTATTGGCACATGATCTGAAATAGTTATTGGGAGCATATCAAGGCTTTCAATTCAATGCAGCTATTCCTGTGAGATGTAAGTTCTGTCTAGCCTAGCCCAGTTTTTGTATCTTGGGGAATAATACATAAATTCACTCCAAACTCCTAGTACTGAATTCACATCTTCCATGCCAAATATTTTCATAAATTTCTTCAAAAATCTACCCTCCTTTGTTATATTTTTCCTTCTGAGCCCCCCCAGACACATCTTTACTGCTGCAAATCAAATTTCAGTCCCCACCTATAAGTAATATTCCTTGCTGAAACTGATTATTTCTCCCAGAATTTTCTTAAATTCCATTATAACAGTTTTAAGTGGAATATAAATACATGCCATTGTAATCCTCCTCCCTTGCCAGTAGCCCCATTAGCACTACAAATTTACCATAATTATCTTTTTTGTCCTTTTCTATCACTATTGGAGCTCCTCTTGAAATTAATATAAGTACTCTTCTTTTCCTTTGTCCCAGGTATTCTGCTGTATAACCACCCTGAAAACCTTTTTTATCAAATTTACATGTTCACTTCTTTCCAAGTGTATCTCCTATAGCATAACTATTTGCACTCTAAATTTTAAATATATTTCACAGTTCTTTCTTTTTTGTATTTATCTGTGAGACAATTGACATTTAAAGACATTGCAGAAAGCAGCATTGTGTTAAAAATTATTATTCCCACCGTTTATGTGTAACACCTTTTTCAAGTGTCAAGTTCCCGATTTTGTGTTACATGCATACACTATTTGGCAGGTTGATCTTTTATACAGTTGTTTCTTGTCATATCCATTTGAGCCTATGTCATGTAGGCAAATTCTTCCTTCAGTGTGAAAGAGAATCTTACAAACCTTTTTGTTTCACTGAAAGCCCTCAAACAAAAAACATACACCCCCATTACTCCCCTAAAACCTATTATCTTAATATTAACATACAAAACTAAGTACAATTTTACCCTCTTAAACGGAACATATATCCCAAACTGAGAGCCACACTGATAGACTTTGGTTAGCCTAAAAGAAAGGTTATCTATGCTAAGACACATGGTACAGCCTATGTTTCTACTAAGTGATGTCTTATCTTAATAGCTCTTCCAGCTGGAAAAACAAGCGAATGCTTTCAGAAAACATTATTTCCTAGCCATTTCTCTTTATAAGATTGGGGACCAGATACCGAGTTGATACTAAGCATACTTTTATTTGCTATAAAAAACTTTATAATATTCAATGTTCTTTTTTATTTACTTGCCTTCTCTTAAAACTTATTACTAGATCAAGCTAAGGGCCTTAATCTAGTCATTCCACTATGCAAGAATGACAAAAAGTACATACATTTTTCTTTTGTTATCCTCTTTTGACCAGACTTTTCTTCTTTTTTACATTGCAGCACTGATATTTCTTAAAAGTGAACAAGGTGAAGGAGAGAGAGAAGAATGGAGAAAAACAAACAAACAAACAAAAAACAGGAGTACATGTTTACATTAGTATCGCCATTGCATTTAAAAATAACTGAGAAAATGTTACTTTATAGTATGCAAAGAAAATCATGCACTATAAAATTTTAAGAAAAAAAAATTGTTTTAATTACAGTTAACTTTATCCCTTCTCTTCCCCTCTCTTAAGTATTTTTCTGAATATTACGTGAAATAGGGCATATGCTTTAGAGTCCCCTACAAGTTTAACAAGGTAAAAAAAGTCCAATAATTCCAGATTTTCTTGTTCTGTCATGTTTTAGAAACATAATTATTGCTTTGTAATCCCACTTTTGTCAATTTCCAAGTTACTGGTTTATTCCTGTCCATCTCCATCTCCAAATCCTAAATTCCAAATTTCTCTGCTTCATTTCCAACATGCACTTGATTCTTCTAGTCAACCCAGTGCTTTTTTCCTTCTCTCAAGCATTTACCATTGAAACATTGGAAAAGGTTTCACTGGCACAGTTTCTCTGTTGTCTTTATTACCAGAAGAACAAGAGGCAGAATATCCTTTTGTTTCACAGCTCATTGTTTGGACAAACTTTTATATATACTCCTAAGCATGTACTATATCAAAAATGATTTTGTTCCTCCAAGAAAGAATGTTTTGAAGATAGCTGGATACAGCAGTTTTAATCTCATGCCTGCTTCTCAACATTCTTGAACAGTGAAATAAATTTACTACTCTTCTGACTGCTGTACAGTGAGTAATTATTCTCCACAAATACTCTGCTCTCTCCCATTTTTAGTACTTCATCCTTCTGCCACAGTTTTGTCAGAATCAACTCCTTCTGCTGGTAGGATTACATCTTTACTATTAAAGGGCTAGGTTGCTTTCTCATGGCCAGGTTTGGAACATAAACACAATGAGCCCTTTTAATTAACAACTCCTGCTGTGGAATACCAGTTCAGTTGCTTATCTGTGCCTTCATAAAATTAATACAGTCTGTTCCTTCCAGCTTCTCTGGTACAGCAGAAAATGTCAGGTTTTCCCTATGTACGCTACCCTCCAATTCTATTATTTTTTGAAACATCTGTTCTTGAGCAGTCTCATATTCAGCTAGCCTTTTCTTCATTTTGACCTCTGATTTTTGTAGTTTTATCACCTCATTTGAATATCTGTTTAAAGCTTCTACCATTTTTCTAGCCTTTTGTTATTTGAGTTGATATACTCCATCAGTGCTTTGTTTATTTTAATCAGGTCTGCATGCAGTTGTCTTATACTTTTGTCTAGGTTACTGGAAGTCATATTTGAATTCAAAGATACAGAGAAGCTTTATGGTCATTTAGGACCACACAAGTGCAGCCTAAACAAAATTACAAATGTCAGCTTACGAGAGAAATGCAGTGCAAATAATGTAGATACAGCGGTATCAAAGAATAATATAAGAAAGAAAATAACAATAACAGCTGCAGTACTCTTCCCAGTCAATGTTTTTCCTCACCTTTTGTAGCTGATTTTCTTTCAGGTCCTCTGTATTTCTTTTTTTCTGGTATCCATGCAGTGTACTTACTATCCATTTACTGAAATTTACCCAGAAATATAAGTCTACTGGCTTTCTCTGCTGTGTTCTCCTTTCACACATGGAGAGCTGTTACTCAATGTGCAGCCATCTTAGAATTCCTTTGTTTTATTAATGTTGTCAAATGTTTCCCTCCACACCACAAAAACCACGTGGATACATGTTTATCAATTTTGGCAACATCCTTGCCATTCTTTTAGCTAGTGTAAACATAAGCATTTTATTATTAAACTTGAAATGGGTCTATATGAACCTGGGTCTGACTGGTCTTTACCCTCTTTAAGTATTACAGCCACCACTTCCAAACTTCCACAGGAATACCACCAGTTCCTGGAGACTTCCCTGCAGACTGATTATACATTATCATTTTTATCCCATCTCATCCCATCTTAGCTATTAGTTGTTGAGTCTCATCGACTTCTAATACTGGCATAATTAAGTCTTCCATAAATATTTTAATTTGTGCTCTTTCTGCGTTTTCACATGCCTCTGCTTTATACAAATGTTCATAACATTTCTGAAATATCTCTAATACCTCTATAGGATCTCTGGTTATTTTTCTTGTCACAGTTTCCTTAAGTTTGGTGGCAACCATTTCTATTTTATGTTGCCTAAGTCACTGTGCTAAACATTTTTTGCACTCTGGGGTTATCAAAAATATTTTTTTAACAGGAATCTTTCTAAATTGATACATGTTATCCAACTACTTCCTTCTTTTCTCTTTAGCACTCTGCAGTTGATTCCCCTTATTCTGCAATAGTTTAACCATTGTCAGCCCCTGTAAATAATTCTTATTACTTCGTAACCATAACTCTTTCTCTTTTATTTCTACCCTATTCTTAAACTCCATTTTCATTTTATCCAACTTACTAGCTATTCCTGCTGAAGAAATTTCTATCTTTCCTAATAAATCTTGAATAACTGCCACTACCTATTCCTTAGATTTCTTTCTTTTTAACAGGTATATAGGAAAGCACCATTGTCTCATTTTTACTTCTTTATCCTGAATTTTTTCTTATATTTTTATCAGTGCGTGGTCTGAAATAGTCATTGGATGATGTTAAAGTTTTCAATTAAATGCAAATATTCCTTTGAAATATAATTTATGTCCTTTCTAGCCCAGGTATTGTACCTTGGGGAATAACATGTAAATTCAGTTAGTTCCTTGTACTGAATTCATGTCTTCCATATCAAGCATTTTTATAAATTTCTTCATAAATCTACCCTCTTCTGTTATATTTTCCTGCTGAATGCTGATTATTTAACCCAAAACTTTTTTAAGCATAATCCTCCTCCCTGGCCAGTAGCTCCTTACTGTCCTAAATATACCCTTATTGTCTTTTTTCACTTCTCATATCACTATTGTACCCCCCAGCAATCAGTATGATTACCCCTTTTCCTTTTTCTCCAATATTCTGTTGTATATTGATCTTGAAATCCTTTATTTGTCAAATTCACATGTTTATTTCTTTCCAAATGTGTCTCCTGCAGCACTGTTATTTGTTCTCTGTATTTCTTGATATAATTCAATACGCTTTTTTTTTTTTTTTTGGCTATATCTGCAAGGCCATTTACATTCCAAGATACTGTAAATAGAGTTACCATTATGATAAAACCCTATTGTTCCCACTTCTTATACATGTCAGTTTTTTGAATGTGTATTTCCAACTTTTGTCTTACATGCAGACACTAATATTTAGCAGGCTGATTTTTATGCAGTTGTTTCTTCTCATCTGCATTTGAACCTATGTCACATTTCTCAGGGTGTTTTGCTTTAATGAAAACCCTCAAACAAAAAAAAAATGCATTTTCTAACACCCAGTCCTCTATTAACTTGCAGCAAACACACAAAACTAAGCCCATTTTCAACAAATAAAGTTTAACCCTTCAGATAGGAACAATTGCTCCAAATTGACAGATGTAGCCACAGGCATAAGCTAGTCTAGAGTTAAGGTTACCCATGTGAAAACACATGTTACAGCATGTGTTTCCACTTAATCTGAATGCTGTTTGCTCTTTTCTTACTGATATTCCTCTCCTAGTTGTGAAAAACAGCCTGCATGCTTTGAGACAACATTAACCTTTAGCCAGAAGAAAAAGTGTACTGGCTATCTTTAAATACAACTAAATTATGCATTGTGCTATTAGATGCATTAACGTATTGAGGCTGTTGGGGAGATTACTACCTCTTATTCACTTCCCATAATTTCAAGCTCTATTTTCCACTGAACTGCTAGTCATTGTTCCTTTCAGTTTTGCATTTCCCTCACAGCTTTCACCATTTTGTCTTATATTTCAAGCCTGTTTATAAAAAAAAAAACTTGTTTACAGCTTAATCCAAATATATTAGTCTAGAAATCCACTCTTGTAAAAACAAGGGAATTATCATCTTAGCTCTACATATAATATAATTACCACTTTTACACCACATCCTCACCCCAGTAACCCAAGATCATAGCACCGTGTTAACTTAAACTTGCTTTTGTTCAGCCTTTCTTCTATTGTTATACTATAAAACTTATATGTCTTACAACTAAAAAGGTACATGTTCACTTTAATTTATTTAAGGCATATATAGGTACACAACAGTCACTGAAAAGACTCCCCTTCCCACGTTTAAAATACATTAATCTAGTGTACTCTACACAAAACTGCTTTACAGTATAACATGCAGTTTATATCATGAAATGTTTTACATAAATATTAATATCACAAAAAACAAAAACAATAGCCAGGTGTAACGTAATCGGAAGAAGACACACCACAAACTTTATAAACGTAAGCGCTTTTGTTCCTTTATTTAATCCATAGAACTTCATCAGACAACTCTCATCTAACTTCCTATATATTTGTAGAAAAAAAGGACAAATCAGAAACAGCCATTAGCTGATGAATTAAATTGAGTTAATTGAATTAAGTATTAACCATTAATAACCACAGTTACTTCTTTTTTCCTTTTAATGTGTGTCCTTGTAAATATTAAAGACTTATTGTGGCATATATGGTTTACAGTCCACCAACAAGTTTAATAAATTCAGTAAAAGTCCAGTCTTTTCTTAGCCATGTGTATTTGCAATGCCATATTTCACAAACGTGATTGATGCATTATAATCTCACATTTATTCACCAATTTTAGTGTTGCTGGTCTTCTTCCCAATCATCTCCATCTCCCAACACTAGACTCTGGCTCAGGTCCAAGGTTCTCCTGATTATTCTAGTCATTTCTTCTGCTTTTTGTTTCTCAAGCATTTTCCTTTAGAACACTGGAAACTTTTTCACTGGCAAAGTCTCTCTGTGAGCTTTATTGTCAGAAGAATGAGAAGCAGAGTCCTGTTCTGCTTGCTGGCTCAGTTTTTGCTGGGTAAACTTTTATTTCCTCCTGTTATGCATAAAAAGTGACTTTGATCCTCCAGGAAAAAAATACTCTGAAGACAGCTGGATACAGCAGCTTGAATCTCACTCATGCCTCTCAAAATCATCTAATTATTGGGATACATTTATTTTCTTATGTCTGGTGTACAGTGAATAATCATTTTCCACAAACACTCTACTTTCTCCAAGTTTTAATACTTTTCCCTTCTGACACAGTTTTGTTAGGATCACCTATTTCGGCTGGTATGATTGCACTTTTACTAATATAGGTCTTGGCTGCTTTCTCATGTAATAAATCCTGTTGTGGAACACTAGTTCAATTGCTTATTTGTGCCATAATAAACATTAATAGTCTGCTCCTTCTTGTTTCTCTGGTACAGCAGAAATTCTCAGTTTTTCTCTATGTGCCCTATCTTCTAACTCTACTACTATTTTTGAAGCATTTCTTGAGAAGCCTCATACTCAGCCAATCTTTTTTTTAGTTTAGCCTCAGATTTTTGCAGCTTTATCTGTTCATCTAAATAGCTAGTGAAAACTTCTATTTTTCCAGAATTTTGTTATTTGAGCTGATATATTCTTTCAGTGCTTTGATTATTTTAATCACCTCTAAACACATTTGATTTATTTTTAACTCTAAATTGCTAGAAGCCATCTTTTGTACCAAAGCTGAAGCTTGAACTGCTTTTTGCTTAACAGCTGCAGGATCCTTCCCAGCCAGTATTTTTCTTCACCTTTTCTGGTTGATTTTCTTTCAGGTTTTCCTTCTTCTTTGCTTGCATTAAGGCAGTGTACGTACTAGTCAGTAACTGGATTTTACCCAAATAACACTTTCAATGGCATTCCTTTTTCTCATTTTCTATTTTCACAGAGAGAGATGAAATTAAGCTGTTGATCAGAGTGCAGACATCCTGGAAATCCCTCTGGATCTAACACTTTATTACCAGCTGTCAAATCCAGGTGTCTCTTAAAAGATTCTAAGCTCTTACAGCCTCTAATATGAAGTGGTAATTTATTTCATATCACCAATCTTTTGAGTTAAGTAAGAGTCATGTAATTGTGTCCTCACAGCACATAAATCAATCTCATAGCCTGACGTCTCCCTGTTAAACTACAACTGTAAATTTGTATGTCCAATTTAGCTTGTAAACTAGGACCATGAAAGACTTTGTAGGCAAATATTAACTTATCACGGATGTAATAATAATGAATAGTAAATAAATTGAGGTATTTGCATTGATTATTGTAATTGTAATCTTTGTGAAAAAAATCCTCTTGGTGAATTTTCTTTGTACTCTCTTCAGATAATTCCTCTAACCAGAATTGTATGTACAAAAACTGTTAATATACTTTAAGAATAGCCGAATACATGTTTTATATAATAACATAAGACACATCTCATTTTTTGTGTTAAGATTTTTATACATGTATCCTATTTGAAGCATAGCTTTATTACTTATCAGTTGAGTATGTGTGTCAAAGGAAAGATTAGTGTTCATGGTTATTCCCAGATCTTTATAATGGATTACCTCCTTGAGTGAATGTTCTAGTAGGTACACAGGTGAATGAACTGCAGGCTTTCCAAAATATGTTATCTTTGTCTGTACTAAAATATGAATTTATGTTGTGTGCCCAATCACCGATCTGTCGCATATAAGAATTTAAGTGTTCAATATCAGATAAGTTTTGTACAATGAACCCAACCTCTAAAGTATATTAAGCACGTTCCCCACATTTCTGTTGAGCTGGATCAATCTGAATCGCCAAAAACAATGTATGCGTTAAACAATAACCTAAAGCAGTATTCCTACCTATATAATATTCCCTTATAGATTTGTTATCCAATAACATTTTGAATCCTGTTGCCATACTAGTTTTAAATGTACAATGTAATGAAACGATAAGCAAGTAAAGTCATGATGTTGGTTGCTAAAATCACAGTATAAGCAGATACCTATGACTGGATATGTTGGAAATTGTGCATAACATTTCATAACATAAAGGCATCTAACAGCAGCAGCATACAGTGGTGTTTCCCTAGCATATATCCAAGTCTAGCAAATAATGAAGAGGGCAGTTCCCAGTTTAAAGGTTTATCGTAATAATATGATGTGATAAAACCTTCAACTTTATCCAGATGGATACAGATGTCCAAAAATAATTCTCTCCTCTCATAAGTCAAAATCAGTGGTTTGCAAACATTTTATTTACTTACTAATGTACAGATAACCTATTGATATCCTCTCCCCTCTATCAAAAGTCTTAGAAAAATTTGCACATGCACAAGTTATGCAATATCTCATACAGGAACAACTACTCATTTCTTCACAGCATGGCTTCCGACCTAAACATAGTACCACCACAGCTCTACTGTCCTTTCTCAGCACTATTTCCTTAGCCAGAGATGATAGCAAACTTATCTACTGTCTATTTCTTGACCTCTCAAAGGCTTTTGACACTGTTTCCCACTCTCTACTACTGAACAAACTGTCTGACCTCAACTTCTTCCCCGATACAGTTGCATGGTTCTCCAGTTATCTATTTGACAGTCTGCAATCAGTGAAATGGCACTCTACACTATCTACTCCCCTTCCAGTAAAAATGGGTGTCCCCCAAGGCTCCATACTTGGACCACTACATTTTAATATCTTCACCAGCTTACTCTATTCTTCTTGGACACAATCTTCCATAGTCCAATACGCTAATAATTCTACAGTCATCACCATTGTCAACTCTCCTACTGAGCTTCTAACAGCTACTCAGTCATCCTTCAATTCAGTTGAGACATGGCTCTTCAATAATCAGCTCATCCTCAACCCTAAAAAAAACAAAACTGTTACTCTTTCTCCCCAAAAAAACTAATCACTTCAAATCTTCCTTCACCAATAAAGTCCCTAAATAATACTCTTAATGAAGTGGAATCTAGCAAAAAACTCCTGGGCGTTACCATTGATCCACTGATGATCAGCTGAAATATGAGCTCCACATAAATAACTGCATTAGAAAAACTCATCAGGACTAATGTATAGAAGTAAAAAAAAATGTCACCACTGAAGCCAGGATTACACTCACACATGATTATCTTCTCCCGTGTTTAACATATTGTTCCCAAATACTTACTAATCTCAACTCCACCCTACTTACTAAGCTTGAGTCAACCTATCACAAGATAGTTAGATTTGCAGCTCAACAAACATATAAATCCCACCACTGTCTCTCCCTAAAATACCTAAATTGGCTTGAACTACCTCACAAGATTCTCCTCTCCCAGCTCCAAATCATATACCGGGATTTTATTCCACAGCATAGGGAGTCTTTGGGTGATGAATCTATCCCTCCCAAAGACTCCCTATGCTGTGGAATAAAATCCCGGTATATGTGAGGCAGAGCACCTAGCTGGCCTTGTTCAAGAGAAATCTTGACCAATGGATGGGAGATCGCAGATATACCCCAGGGATTACCTCAGTGTCACTGCTCAACAGAGGCACAGCAAAATAATGGGTATAGTTCCCCATACTAAAGGGGTGGCGTAAGCCACAAAACTATGGGCTAGGCTTGTAAATGCCCTCGGGCAGATAGCCTAGTATGAACCTATGAACCTATGAACCTATGAAGTTGTGTCCTGTAAAAATAAATTGAAAAAATGGCAAATGTCCTGCGATTTTAGGATAAAAATATTTCCTATATTTTATGTGATAGTTGCATAAAACAGTTATTCTGTATCTGAAACACCTAAATGTTATAAGAAACAGAATAAACAACTAAAATGCTACAATAATAAACGTTTACTTAGGCAAAAAAGTGAAGTTCTGTCCTTTGTACTGGCCGTGGGTATGTTTTGCCTTGCAAAATCTGACATTTGTACCAAAAATGTCCCACTTTGGGCATCTGAAAAGGTGTCAACCCTATTAGGAATGCCCAAAGAGGGACTGTCCCTTGCAAAGTGGGACAGGTGGTAACCCTAATTCCTAAGCTGCTTATACCTCCCAGGATACTGGTACAGTTCATGTATTACATAACAACAAGCATAAACATCAACCTACCTTTGCTTCCCATGTAACTTCTTAGTCCTCTTACCTGAAATTGTAACACAGTACTGTTGGCATTTTATTTTGATTTTGTCTTTCAAGTATTATTGATTACTGTATTAGTTCTTAAACTGCATTGTAATTGTAAAATTGTTTGAATTATTCTGGAGCTTTTCTCCCTGGGCCTCTGCTGAAAAAGGGCTTTTGGATCAGTCAGACACTCCTGGTCAACAAATGTAAAATAAATAAATAGTAAATAAATAACAGTCCTGTAGTAGACAGCATTTAAAAAAAAAACATTAAGCAGGATGGACAGGTAGAACAGTTTAACTGCCGGAGGTGTTGCACATTTGTTGTGGGTAGTTGAAAGTGAACAGTACAGAAAGGATGGCAGTAGGGTTGAGTAGTAGGACCTTTAGTTAGACAACTGGCATTCTGTTCTAACAGCTCTACTACAACTACTCACTCAAACTGCCCTTAGTATCAGCATCCTTCCAACAGCCTGCCTAACAAGCAGGACAAAATAATCTTCAGCTTGTAAATGATTGCCAGTGCCATCTGGTGGTGCTGGAGACTGGTGTATCAGGAAACAGAAGCAGCATGCAGACATATGGTGGTGAATGCCAACATTTGCACACTTCTTGTCTAGTCTATGGGATCCAGATAGCATTTATACAAATCAGTGCAATTGTTTTGAAGCATGCCATTAACTTGCAAATCACAAATGTACCTATATGTACCTATAACTCACCATAACTCTCCCCCAGAGCTGGATCCAGCACAAGGTGACTAAGGCAGTTGCCTAGGGCCCACTGGCTGGAGGCCCCCCCCCCCCCCTCTGACTGGGAGATCGCACGCTTGCCAAAGGACTGTCACATTTACTTTTTTAAATTCCAAAAAAAAAATTATGTGTCTTTTTTTTTCTTAAGGGCATTCTTCTTTAAGAATGCCTTCTGAGTCCGGTTACACACACCTGTTGCATCTGTGCATGCATCTCCTGTTCTTTCCTTTTGCATGAGCAGAATTTAAATACAGGAAGACATTCCAGTACTGCTTCTGTGGAATAAAGACACACACACACTCCTGGATGGATTGGATACAAAAAGATGAGTTTCAAAGAGCTGAGTGTTAGGTGCATTTTCCAAGGAACTGAGTGTCAGGTGCATTTTCCAAGGAATTGTGAGCTTCAAAGGAAGAGAAGTTTACTGCTGCTTATGCTAAGTCTGTTTACAATGTGCAACTGTTTTGTTTAGCAAATGCTATAACTATTGAGCTAAAGAATTTAAAAGCATTATTAGTAGGACAACAGGTAACATACTTGCTTTTGATGCAGAAGGCTGTGGGTTCTACTCCCACAGCATATAGATATGTTGCTGATTCTGTGCTGTACTTTAAGGGGGTGGGGTGCTGCAGCCCTGAGTATGTCATCCTTTGGATGAGATGCCTAGTAACTATGAACCTGTTGTCTGTTTGCCATCCATTCCCTATTGCAATATCACCAGCTTATCATTATTTTAATGTAACATAGGCAATTTATTCTTCACGGGCAGCAGGCACTGAATTTGTAGATGAAACACTGAAATATAAAGTTGTTTGCTAGCAGCAACCGCTTCATTAGTTACAGATCTGTAATGTGGAATTATTCGGATGACTTTTACTTCAGCAGAGATTGTGCATATTGACTGATATTGCTGGATTGTAATGACAGAGGTTTGAGTAGACTTTTATGGCTGAAATATTCTGAATTGGACAGTTTTATCATTATTGGTTCATACATTTTGTTTCATTGCTTACCGGAAAAAATGTTCAAAACTACAAATTTAAAACATGCTCTATCAAGTGGTGGTGTATTATATAAGGAATATAATTTAATACAATCAGGTAGATGAATCAAATAACACATGCATGTCTACATGGTCCTAAAAATGTGTCCAAGGGCCCTATGATGACTTTTACTTCAGCAGAGATTGTGCATATTGACTGATATTGCTGGATTGTAATGACAGAGGTTTGAGCAGACTTTTATGGCTGAAATATTCTGAATTGGACAGTTTTATCATTATTGGTTCATACATTTTGTTTCATTGCTTACCGGAAAAAATGTTCAAAACTACAAATTTAAAACATGCTCTATCAAGTGGTGGTGTATTATATAAGGAATATAATTTAATACAATCAGGTAGATGAATCAAATAACACATGCATGTCTACATGGTCCTAAAAATGTGTCCAAGGGCCCTATGATTTGAAACAGCCCAGAGATAAACTTTATCCCCCACTGGCCAGATGCATTTTCTTTGAATGCAGGTTTCAATGCTGTTTCATGAATTTGAGTTTCAAGGGCAGAGAAGTTTTAATGCAAAGTCTGTTTTCACTGTGACACTATATTACTTTGTTTAGCAAATGTCTATCAGTGTTTGTGCTATAAAATTTGAAATAAAAGTTTTAAATTAAATCCAATTAATCATTGTAGAAGTAAAGCAGAAAACACTATGCACACTAAGAGCTTTGAACAGAGCTTATGGTAAATGGAGAGAAATAGCCAAGTAATGGGACACTGGAATGGGTGGAGGGCAATCCATTACCCTGCCTAGGGTCCCATTTGACCATGATCTGGCTCTGCCCCCCCCCCCCCAACAAAACACACTGAGCCTATAGAACCTTGATGAATATTTATTAAAACTAGCCAGGTCAGTCAGATATCCTTAAAAGAAACCCATTCAATGAAATTAGGTTACAATTACATGCATGAATGCAACTATAAGAAATGTAATATCCCTTACATCAGTCTCATAAATACCTCTCAACCTCTAATTGCAAGAATTTTGGACAAATCTACAACTTATCAGAGAACAAAGGCCCAAAATCATGGAGAACTTTTAAATGCTCTTCCTATAAACTTAGAAAGCTGCTAAAATAACAGGTTTTTGAGCTATGTATTTTCTGAATGATATGAAATCTGAAACTCAAATGTCTGCCATTATTTAGTGACTTCAGACCTCAATGATTTGTCAGAAAAACACAAATTTTATGAGGAATAGACCAAAAATAGCAGGCAGATATCTTGGCATTGGCAATCTTGGATGCAAACCCTTTTGTGATTAGGTAGGCCACATTGAAGGATTTTCTAACCACTTTGGCAATGTGATTATCAAAGGAGAGGTTACTATCTACTTGGGTCCCCAGATCCCTTATTACGTATTCCGTATTTAGGGGGCTAACACCTATATGGTAGTTTATGGGTACTTTGTTTTTTCCAAAGGGGATGACTATGCACTTTTTGGCATTTAGCTTGAGGCCATGGTTTTGACACCAGGTATCTGTCTCAGTGAGACCCTTTTGGAGGATGTCTGTGTCAGCTGGAGAGTCAGTTATAGCCCCTAGTTTGCAGTCGTCTGCAAACTTGGTCAGCCATAGTCCTCCTGTGCTTGCCTGTACCTCTGAGAAGTATATGCCGAACAGGAGGGGTCCTAGGACTGAGCCCTGGGGAATGCCACTTGTAACCGGTTTAGAGTCGGACCTAGCTCCTGCAACTCCTGCCATGTGGGTTCTGTCCATGAGCCAGTTGGCAACCCATCTCGTGATGTAGGGGTTTATATTCAGGCTGGTGAGTTTGTCTATAATACCTGAGTGGGGAATGGTGTCGAAGGCCTTTGCGAGGTCTAGGTAGGCTGTGTGAACCACCTTTCCCTCGTCTATAGCCTTGGTAACTGTCTCAAAGAAGTCCACCTGGTTTAGGAGGCATGATCTGCCCTTAACAAAGCCGAAATGGGTAGGGTCCAGTGTTTGGAGGTTTCCAATGTTTCTGTTAATGAGATCCATGATGATGCACTCCATAGCTGTGCAGACCAAGCTAGTCAGGCTTATAGGGTGATAGTTTCTGGGGTCCGCTGTGGCTCCACTTTTATGGAGAGGAATAACCGTTGCTGTGTGCCACTCTGTGGGCATGTAGCCTGTGCAGAAGCTGAGTTTAAACAGTGTGTTTAGGTGAGGGGTTAGTTCATCTTTGAGCTCATGTAGGGCACAGCCTGGGACACTGTTCGGTCCCATTGATGCTGTGTTTTTGGCTTTGGAGAGGGCTGTTTTAACCTGAGTGTCTGTGATTTCAGGGGCACTACATTCTTCTGGTATAGTTATGGGCCCTTTTGGGGGTGAGGGGGGGGTGACATTTGCACTGAACCTGTCTGCCAGGTTGTTGGCTATATCGGGCTGTTCAGTGTATTTTGTGCCATTCTGCACTAACTCCGAGCAGATCTAAGAATTGCCACTTAGATTCTTGACATAACTAAAGAATGCCTTGTGGTTATCTTTGGAGTCCATGGCAATTTTTCTTTCGAAGCTAGCCTTGGATGATTTTATGAGGGAATGTAGTTTCTTGCTGATACTGATCAGGGATGTCTTCCCTTCTTGAGATTTTTCTCTTTTCTGTACTAGTTTCCTCCTTCTATTGTATATCTTGTTTATGGCAGGGGTCCACCAGACTGATTTCCTTTTCTTGGAGGAGTGAGTCTTGGTTTTGTTTGGGTTAGCAAAATCCATGCATTCTTGTAGGTGCCCGTAGAGTGCATTAGTAAAAGATTTTGCAGCGTTATCCTTTAGCATGGGGGCTTTGAAACTTCCCACCTTGGTCTTAAGTAACGTGAAGTTTGCTTTTGAAAAGTTTTTCACGGTGGTTTCTTTGACCGGGGGAGATGGCGGAATGTGGATATCTAGAGTGATTAGTTTATGGTCAGATTTAACCAGCGAGGGGTTGTCCTCCGGTGTGGAACACCAGTCGCCCATGTTGATGATGACCAGGTCCAATATGTTGTCACTTCTGTTGGGGGTGTTGACCAGTTGATCCAGGGCATTTGAGTTTATAAATTCTAGGAAATGTTGGGCAAGGGAGTTCGTACTTGAGTAGTTCTCCCAGTTAATGTTTGGGTAATTGAAATCACCCAATATCAGGGTGTTTGGTAGGACCTTTATGTTTCCCAGTGTTTCCAGGAATGCAGAGTGGGGGTCCTGGGACATGGTGGGTGATCTGTAGCAAGCTATAAAATAAAAGGTATATGCACTTTTCCCCACTGTAGTGCAATCCTGGAGTTGGTATATATAGTTGAGGGGGTGTGGGGGGCACAGCCCCCACCTTGTTTGTTTTATATTGTACTTTACCAAAAACTTCAAAACAATACATTTTAAACAATAGACATGCATAGTTGCAACACCAATGACTAACTCTCTCCAAGAGACAATATGTGCTGAAACTAAGTGGGCGGCTATGCCCCTCACACCCCCTCAATGTGGGGGGCTGTGCCCCCTACACCACCCCCTAACGATATATACTAACTCCAGATTTGCACTACAGTGGGGAAAAGAGTATACACCTTTTACTTACCTTATAGTACTCTACACAGTGCCATATATACTAACTGAAGTTCAGTGAAATGAGATTCAGTGACATGAGTTTTCAGTAATATGAGTTTTCAGCAAAGTGGTTGGGGCGAAATGAAATTCAGTGAAATGAGATTCAACGAAACAAAGTAGACCCATATATATATATATATATATATATATATATATATATATATATGTGTGTGTGTATTAGTAAACTTGATTAGGCTTCATTCAGCAAATAGAGAAGTGTACCACATATATCTGTAGCTGGAGTCTGTTGCCTTTTCTCCCAGCACTCTAATCTGAACATATCCCTTGTAATGAACCCACAGACTTCTGTCCTGAGAATGATAATTGTTCCTATGGGAGCTGTACCAGGGCAAGTATTACACAGGAGATTGATAAGTTAGGTACAGCGAAAACAAGCGAACAAAAAAGTCTAGGCTTTGAATTATCACTGCACTGCAGCAATGTTTATAGTAGCAGCAATAAAGTTTCACTTTTACCAGAGTAACAAAATTCCTGCCTACTCACTTTTACCAGTTTAGGGGAGGGTACTAAGACATAATGCAAAGAGAGTGGGGCATGTGAGAAGTGAATCACTCACATGACTGAGTAATGCCTCAGGCAAAAGTCCCTGCATGTCTCATCCTCCTTTAGTGTGTTGTAAGAGGTGCACTGGGGGAACACTAAATGCAAAGCAAAAATTGCAGTTATCCTCATTCATTAAAGCTGTGATTTCTACTTTAGGGAAAAGTGGCTTGATGTATAGCAGGTATCTGGGAAGAAAACAAATATATATATATATATATATATATATATATATATATATATATATATATATAATATGTCCCCTTTATAAACAAGGGTAAATAAATAGATGACTAGTGAGTAGGGGCTGGGGTTACTTCCATGTTCATGTTCTCTGTATTAAAAGACAGATTATTAGCACAGCCTACCTCTCAGTCTAACAGCTAAAGCTCTTGTTGTGGTTTAACAGTGGGACCAACACAATATTTCCACTTCACTTATCTAGTTATGGAGGGTCCAAGCCATGCTCAGAGCCAGCAATAACTGTAATTGGAATTTGTGTGTGTGTGTGTGTGTGTGTGAGTGTCTGCTGTGTATAACTAAGACCATTCAGATCAAGTGGAACAGGCACACAAAGCAAAAACATTAAAGTTTCTTTAAACCCAAATCTTGGCTTTAAAGGAGATGTAAATCCCATGTGAGTACTACAATTGATCTTAATCTACAGTGGAGAGAAGCTGGATTTAGGGGAAGTCTTACTTCAAAGATATGGTCAATGTGTGAGATAGACGTCTGCAGTGGGTGGTGTGCAATGACTTGAGAGAGGCAGCATGGGACAGATGGAGGAGAGATGAGGTAAGGGAGGGCCAGAATGTGGGCAAATGCATGAAATTAGCTGCAAACCTGGGTAGAATAAATACAATATTGTCTCCTGCTGCCAAAAACTATATAATGTAATATAGTGTACTATACCATGTGGAGGTCCCCCCTCACCAACCCAAATAAGTAAAATAAGTAGGGTATTAGAAATCAAAGAAACTTAAACAATCTCAGGAAGATGCTATACTGTTGTTTTTATAGCATGCACCTAAAAAGTATGTAACCAATATGTAACTCATCTAAAAAGTGCAGATGTTCAAACCTGTAAAGCTGTTTGGGGGGTGGGGGGGGGGTGGAGCAACCTTGATTTTGATCTCTGTTTTGCAGCACTGCAGGTCTCACTAAACACCATATAGACATGGCATAAATCCAAGCATCCACACTGACACATATTTGGAGAAAACACCTGGAGAGCTGAAAATAATTATAGGGCTTAATGGTGTGTGTATACCTTTGTCACGAACAGCTGTACACACACACACACACACACACACACACACACACACACACACACACACACACACACACACACACATCGGGTTCTGAAACAGTAAAATACCTGTTCAAATAAGTACTAAGTATACTTAGGGATCAAAGACAACTCTTTAATTAGTGGACTGACTTTATCCCTCCTGGCTATACCAAAGCATGATTCAGCTTCTACTGACCAAATGTTTTCACTTACTTACTGATTTCTCCAAGGCTTCATGATCTGTTAATGATTTCCTTGATATTTGGCATAATTTTTCTTTTCCTCCAGCATAATAAGTTGTCCAAACAAAATAACTCCACTCCCACCCACATTCCTCCATGGAGATTTTTTTTAAACTTAGATGTAACTTGCTGACGTGGTACTTATTAAACTAAGCTGTCTGTTCTCCAGACATACAGTTTTAACCATAATGTTAATGTGAATTTAATGAAATGTGTAAATAAAAATCACAAAAAAATGTAAATGTTCCATACACAGTGCATTTGACAAAATAATGAAATATATTTTGTGTGTAAATAGATAACATGGCTTATTAATTTTTTTGAAAATATATACAAAATGCATAACAAATATATTGTATTAATCTACTATAATCAGTTGTACTGCTATCAAATGGAATTTTCTGATATGGATGCTATGTTTTTCCCCAGTACTTCTAGGTTTATTAAAGTTGCTACTGTTAATGTCAAATGTCTTTACAAACTGGAACCTTTCTGTAAAGTGTTATACTTGCTGGAAGGTTGATGCTCTGGTACATTTTGGGAGCTCAGACTGTAGCTTTTAAAAGTATGCAATTAAAGCTTTGAATTTACTGTATTGTTGTGGAAAAGTGAGAGTTTGCAGGAGAAACTATACTCACAGCCAGAGCAAAGTAGTGAACTTTACTTTTTTGAAAAAATAAAATCTTATTCTTGTAGATATGAGTTGCTTGTGCTGTTTCAGAGAACAGTTAGGTGTTTCAGATACAAAATAATTGTTTTATGTAACTAATAAAGAAAATGTAGGAAAACTTTCTGGCCTAAAATCTCAAGGCATTTGCCATTTTTCAGGGTTTTTTTCACACTATATGACTGCCAAAATAGGGACTGTCCTGAGAAAAGAGTGACAGATGGCAACCCTAGTTGTGTGTGTGTGTGCTTTTGTGTGTGTGTGTGTGTGTGTGTGTGTGTGTGTGTGTGTGTGTGTGTGTGTGTGTGTGTGTGTGTGTGTGTGTGTGTGTGTGTGTGTGTGTGTGTGTGTGTGTGTGTTTATATGAATGTGTCTGTTAGAAACTGTGTGAATGAGGTGTGTATGTATGTTTGGGCATGTGTGTGTGTGGTGAAGGACATGAGATCTTTGAGATCCTGAGGCCACAAAAGACAGTGAGAATGAGTTTTGGTATTTCTTCTTTGAATTTTGGAGTAACATGCGTAATTAGAAGGAACAGTCAGAAAGGCATATAAAAAGCTTTCCTGCCATGGATGGCAGAATACATGCACCATTATCTCCACTTGTCCTGAAGGATTAAACAGAAAAGGGAAAGGACCTCATTGTCCCCTGTAATGTACTGTCTCTAGTTCATTGCAGGATACACATTACTTCTTGGCATGGAATTTATGAGTGTGTGCCACCCTGCTTCTTTACATAACATACAATTACCTGGCTGACTGATCCAAGCAGCAAAGGTTCTGTTTTCAGCCCCACCTTTCATGGCATTAAGGAAAAAAGAGTATCACCTGTATCACCTGTATCACCAACTGCCAACCTGCGAGCGAAGATTCACTCATCAGGACCTGTGACAGGCTATTATGTGGCAAAGTTCAAATTCAAGTTTATTATATTTACTTTCTTTTTCTGAAAGCAAATCTATTTTGAACCATTTCCTTTTCTCTTAACTTGCTATATGGGCAATTGACTGAAGTCATATAGTTAGATTTCGGCAAGGCCTTTCATTTGGCACAGTACAGAAAACGGGAAAGTAAACTGAATTGGTGAGATTAGTACAGAAAATGGTCAAGCCATGGGAAAGATGGCTAGAAAGCAAGATTCAGAAGGTAATAGTGAGGGGGATTACTATCAGGAGAAAAGTCACTAAGTACGTAAGTCATGTAGTGCCAAAGGGTCCAGTCCTTGGATCTATGCTGGGCAATGTGGGGTCTAGTCCTTGGATCTGCGCTGTGCAATGTGGGGTACAGTGCTTGCATCTGTACTGTGCAATGTGGGGTCCA
The DNA here is from genome assembly GCF_019279795.1 of Protopterus annectens. Lineage (NCBI taxonomy): Eukaryota > Metazoa > Chordata > Ceratodontiformes > Protopteridae > Protopterus > Protopterus annectens. The sequence continues at coordinate 1,352,000,291 of NC_056741.1, read as the reverse complement.
GTCCTTGGATCCGTGCTGTGCAATGTGGGGTCCAGTCCTTGGATCCGTGCTGTGCAATGTGGGGGTCCAGTCCTTGGATCTGTGCTGTGCAATGTGTTTACAGCAAACACTACAAAGAGCATAGGAAATGATATCCATTTCTTTGTGGAGGATAAGAAAACAGGGGCAGGAATAGGGGATGAAGAATAAAGCATTAAGAGAGCCTTGAGAAAGCATGGGCCATCTAATGGCAGTTTAGTGTCAGAACTTTGTGTTGAGAAAAGCAAAGTGCTGATATGACAGTCAGTGACACCTGGGCAGTATACATGCTGGGGTGCAACTTAAAAAAGAGCAAACATAAGACTTACAGGTAGTCATAACTTCAACAATGGAATGGCAGGAACAGAGAGAAAATGTTATGTAGTTAACACCAATGGGACCCTGGGCTACAGTTTCAAGGGCACTGAGATCACGGACAAGGAGGTAATGCTTCCACGCTATAGGTCATAAGAAAAGCCTCAGTTTGCATACTGCGGTTAGGTACAGGAAATATGTAGGAGAAAGGAAACGATGCTAGAGATTAAATAGGAAAAATGATCACTAGGATGATAAAATGGAAGGAAGGGATAATGTATTAGGAAAATGGAGATAGTCCAGGGCTGCTGTTGAGGATATGAGGATAGAAGGCAATATGATCTGAGTCTAGAACATGATTGAGGGAAACTGAACAAACTGAACTGAAGGAGAATGTTAGGGCCAAACAAAAAGTTAAGCATTTTCCAGATTGAAGGGTTAATCTTCAGCTTGGACATGAAAAAGTACTATATCACCGAGAAGGTGTTGGACAAATGAAATGGGCCATTCAGCTATGTAGTACATAGTAAAACAAGTGAATCTTAGTAGGATATAGAATAGCTGGAGAATATGTTGAGAGATATGAGAGTAGGGAGCATGTGCAGGTTGGTATTTGTGACATTCAGGCCAACTAAGAGACCCTCAGACTGCTTCTGCTGACTTACATAATTGTGTACAAAGTGAAAGTCACAACTCGCTCCATAGCAGCATTCATGACATGTGAGAGAACTACTCCTACACCATGAGCTGAAACGTCATTTGTTAGCTTTATGTTCAGCTTAGGATCAAAATAAATCCGCACTTCTTTTAATTAGCTCTTCTGTTTTGTGAAAAGCAGCTTTCTATGCTTCCTGCACTTAGTTTTCAAGCTGCTAATTAGGTGTTGCTAATCAATTAATCAATATTTATTAAAAGTGCTTTAAACAAAGTGATGGACACAGGTCAGATTTACTTTAAATATAGTGGTACAGAATGGAACAAAAAATGAACATTAGCAAAATAAAATGCTATGTTGGGACCAAACTGCTGATGGAAATCTGTCAGTCTGAGATAAGCTGAGACTTGTGCCACCATTTTGAGCTGTGACAAGTCGAATGAAACAACTTTTCTCATCTCTTAACTTCTTTATTCTCAACAATTTTGTAAGAACAGGACACATCACTTTATTTGAAAAAACATTTTTTTTCTCTATTTTTACTTGAAGTCCATATTCATTTAACCGTTTTACTCTCACTGTCAAGTTTTTGAACACTTGTTTTGTTTTTCCAGTCTTCTTCTTTCGGCTTTTTCCCGGTTAGGGGTTGCCACAGCGGATCACCTGTCTGCTTTGTTTTTCCAGTAATTAGCTGATTAGCTAGAGTACAATGAGTCCCTTGAATGCTTCTTAACAGACAGCATTGAAGCAATTAGAGGCGAAGCAATTCCAGACACAAGGCACATACAGTGGTAATGACCTTTATGTATGCTGATTGTTCAATATTCTTCGGAACCATTGCTACTTAACACTTTAAAAATGATAAAATACTTCCTGCCTACTAGGGCAAACACAAAAAGAAAGAACATGTGACGTAGACCAATAACCCAAAAACACTTGTTGCATGGAAACCCAGCCAGGAAACACTTATATGGAATAACAAATTGCAAGGACATCTAACTCTACCAATAAAGGAGTCAAACCACAAACCAGTTGAAATTCAAATATTTAATGATAAAAAATAAAGGTATTGAAAGCTTTTGTTCCTGAAAAAAGGAACTTCATCAGAATACTATACAGCAAAAAGTACAGTTGTGCACTCTTACCATAAATGTAGATGTTTGAGTGTGTTCACTGTTGCTGTCATGACTGTAGGGTTCTTCCTGCCAGCAGCAGCCCCCGACAGCAACAGTGAACCACGAAGGACATAGTACAGTTGTGTACTCTTACCATAAATGTAGATGTTCGAGTGTGTTCACTGTTGCAGTCTGGGTTACCCTCCCTCCTATCCCCTCTTTTGTTTTTTCTTTGAGTATTGTCTGAGGTCTTTTGGCTGATGAGGTTTTGGGCATGGTTTCTTTTTTAGCCCTTTCTTTCTGGGCACCTGACATCTGGGGCAAGAAAAACTGGGAAATGGCGTCAGCTGAGGCCTTTGTACCTTCCGGCGCATTGACGTCAGGATAAAAGCGACCTCGGCTGATGCCCGATCCAGACTTTGGGATTCTGGCCGATCGGGGGCTGCTGCTGGCAGGAAGAACACTACAGTCATGACTGCAACAGTGAATCTCGTCATGACTGCAACAGTGAATCTCAAAGGACATCATAATTTCCTTTTATAATACCATCCTTAAAGATATAACAGTTTTATGTAAACATTTATTTATTTTTTTTATATATTTTGAAAGTGAGTTGAAATATATCATGAAATGTATATCTTCATATATATATATATATATATATATATATATATATATATATATATATGTATATATTTTTTTCATTTTGTATGTAATAACTTGTACACATTATTTAGTGTTTGTATGAAATCTAGTAGTTTACAAGTATATTCTGAAAAGTGATTAATTGCTTGGTTGTTTCTTTAAGGATGGTATTATAAAAGGAAATAGCATTTTGCTGTATAATATTCTAATAAAGTTCTTTTTTTTTCAGAAACAAAAGTGCTTAATACCTTTATTTCTTAACATTAAATATATGAATTTTAACTGGCTTGTGGTTGGATGCCTTTGTTGGTGGAGGTAATAATCCAAAACAGGAATCCAGGCACCTCGAAGCTGGAAATAATCCAATAATCCAAGTTATAGTTTAAAAACCTTTTAATGTGAACGCGTTCATTCACATAAATAAAATGAACTTCTTCAGACCCGGTCTCATCAAATATTGAACATTCAGATAAGTAGACAAAGAAATAGCAATTATTTTAGATTGAATCTAAGATGATCCAAAATGACAAATAAAACTAGCCCCATTGCACTATGCACACCCCTTGCTAATTATGTACACCAACTCCTAGACTGAACAACAGTGACGTAAGGGCAAATTCCCTGACCCCCATTACAATGCGATCTTGCACAGCCAGCTAAAATACATTTAAGAAGAATGTTCATATTAACATTCACTCTTATTTACAACACTAAAAATCATTTTCTCATGTGACGATGTAAGATATTGCCAGCTATGCAGTAGGACAGTGGATGTGTAACATATGCTAGCTGGCTTGCTGGAATTTTGTAAAGAATTATATGTAATTTGTATATCAAACTGATTTGTACAGATGCTTGTGTTTAAAAATGTATTTATAAAGTTGCTTGTGCTAAAAATGTATCAACAGTGTGCCCTGCTGGACAGCAAAGAAATATACATGTATATCAGACTGTACTGTATTGTAACTGTTTAAATGTATATGTTTTAACAGAGGATACTGGAAGAGAAGAGGTTAAGCTCAGCTCCAGCTAACTTTGAGATATAATAAGAAATTAAATTAGTGGGCCTAGGCCATAAAGATGTTGTTGCACAGTTTTGAATAAACCCAGAGACACAATGTCTGTTAGAAGCATGGTTTGTTAGTCTCTGTAGGAGGAGTAGAATTTTATAATTGTTTTATGACTTCCAGAAGCTGCACCAGGTCTGAGCAATGCTTTTGTGTGTGTATTATTGATATGTAGGTACTAAATCCTGGCAGTTTCTAGCAATGGAGGGTTGCATGAAAACCAGAAGTCAGATGAAAAGAAATATGTCATGTCATTCTGTACAGAAATAATGTTTTAATATTAGGTGAGACAGAAGTCTCATGGCATTCTGTTTCTTCAAACCTGACACAGAAGGATCCCCCACGTGCTTCATTTTGCCTTACTCTATTAAGTAAGAACATTAATTCCCTAGATCATTCAGGAAAATATAGTGAGAATAGTTAAGTATTGTTTTTCTGTAACTGTGTGAATCTTTTCAGCTGCATTATTTTTAATATTTCTTGTGACTAAAACTCTGGTGTTTATTGTAAATAGATATTTAGTATTTTCATGTTCCTTTCTTATTTATTATTAAATATATTTAAACTTTTCATTATAGCTGGTCCTTTAGAGAATATTTTAACCTTTGAGTATTTTAGCTATTGGTGACTCCGTGGCCACTACTGAAAGCCTGGTTGTTTGGTCAACATTGCCATTTGTATTAATATTAATATTAATTTCACTCAGTATAATTGGAATACTTGTAAGAGCCTTAAAGTAGCTGGCTTTGTAGTGACTGGTGGCAGTAACTACCTTATAGTCTGGGCAGAGGAGCATAGCTAGTAAATTTGTGCCAACCTTTCCCAAGTGTGTGTGTGTGTGTGTGTGTGTGTGTGTGTGTGTGTGTGTGTGTGTGTGTGTGTGTGTGTAAAATCAAATCTCAAAGTGTGTGGGTGTCAGCTACTTGGAGCAGGGACACGAAGTATTGGTTTCACAGAGAGGATGCTGGAGAACTTAGCTTGGACACTCGGCCGAGGACTTAACTCTACTGCTGTGCCAGGTGGGAGCCTTAATTGGGACCTGGGGAGAGACAGAGAGAGAAACCCAGACACCGGGTGGTGTGTTCCCTGTGTGCTCTTAAGGGAAATTGTGCTTGACGCAAACAGCTGCATCTGGAAATACTTTGTATCCATTTTTGTTCCAAGTGAACATCCCTCTCCAGTGTCAATGGTGAGGATTGAGGCTACTTGATTACTGGCCCAGACAGGGGACATTGCAGCTCATATTAATGTTTTCTCTTTTGACCTGCAACTATATATATATATATATATATATATATATATATATATATATATATATATATATATATATATATATATATATGTATGCTGTACTTTATAACATTGAAATTCCAAACTCGCGAATTCCATATTACCGAGAAGACAAGGCCAAATAATCATAACACTGAAACTTTAAAATACTGACATTCAGAACACTGAAAACAACTTATTGGGCTTGTTTAAGTTTTTGCTGGGGGGCAAGCACCCCTACACCCCCCACACCCCTGCAACTTAAATATACCAACTCTGAGATCACAGTACATTTAGGAAAAAGCATGTTCAGGATCCTGCAGCATCATATGTAATGTCTGCCGTGTTGAAAAGGTATGTAAAGTCATAGATCTATATTTAAGATTACCTTAGTAGTAATTCTTTTGCTAGTTTTCTCATTAAGTTTGTTTTGGTGTTATAACTATCGGTATTTTAACGTTTCAGTGTTATGACTATTTTGCATTGTCGTCTCGTTAATATGGGATTCACGATTTTGGAATTTTGATGTTATAAAATATATATATATATAAATATATATATATATATATATATATATATATATATATATATATATATATATATACCATCGTGACAAAGGAGTTCTGCAACATTGCAAAATCGAGAATGCAAATGTTACGAGACACAAATTACATTTTTTTATTTGTTGTTCTGCTCTTTTGGTACCTATATATATATATTTACCATCATATGCTCGACTGGTGGATAGTCGAGCAATCATGTGACAAAGGAGTTCTGCAACATTGCAAAATCGAGAATGCAAATGTTACGAAACACAAATTACATTTTTTTATTCGTTGTTCTGCTCTTTTGGTAACGTTGTTTTTCAAGTAAGTGATTACTCGTACAAAACATTGTCAAAATTATGGTAGTAAACCTATATATATATATATATATATATATATATATATATATATATATATAAATATAAATATAATTTTACCATTCACTCCCAAACCAACTCTACCATAGAGGTTGTCCCCCACACCAAGTTGCTAGGAGTCATCCTCAACGAAAACCTGAAATTTGACCACCACATCCACAATAACATCAAAAAAACAAACTATAAACTAGGGAGCCTCTACCGACAAAAATACTATCCTAACTGCTCTACTAAGCGAACTCTTGCCTTAACCTTTCTCTTACTTTCAGTCTTCTGTGGTGCTCCTCTCCTCACCAATATCCACTCCACCCTAAAAACCAAGCTTGAATCATGTTACAACAAGGTAGCCAAGTTTGCTACCAGTGCAAAACACTCTTCCCATCATTGCATTGCCTTAAAATCACTTAACTGGCTAGAACTTCCACATCAGCTAACCTACCTACAGCTCATCACAGCTCACAAAATCATTTACAGACCCTCAGACTGCCCTTCCCTCTCTACATCTTAACTCACTACCACCCAAATAGACCACTTAGATCTGAAAATCAACTTTTTCTGCAAGTAGACATACCTAAACTTCCCGCTGGCAAAATGCTTTAGTCTTTCTCTATTGCTAAGATTTGGAACTCTCCCATTAGCTATCAGAACCTCCAGTAGCATCTCTTCCTTCAAAAAATCTCTGTGGCATCACCTCTCCACCCCATGGCAATGTAATTGTCTCAACTCTCATCCATCCATAACCTAACTATCTATATTCTATGTTTGTTCCTACTCAAATTCATAGGTTCATAGGTAGGTACTAGGCTATTGGCCAAAGGGTCTACGTAAGCCTAGCCAATAAGGTTGCCTGGCGTACGCCACCCAAGAAAGTTATTTTCCTGTGCCACTGTCGAGCAGAGACACAGAAGTGATCCCTGGAGTGTATTTCCTATCTCCCATCCACTCATCAAGATTTTTCTTGAAGAGTGCTAATGAAGAACTTTGCTTGACATAGATGGGTAACCTGTTCCAGAGTATGGAAAGTCTCTGGGACAGGAATTGATCCCTCCAGCATGTCCTGTTTAGTGTGTTGACAAGGTTTAGGTCCCTAGAGTGTGTAGCTCGGAGGGACTAGGATTTCTTTAGGTGTAGCATGTCCAACAGCTCTAGGTTTGACATAGCTTTATATGTTAGGCAGAGATCACCTCGGAGTAGGCGATATGCTACGGAGTAAAGCTGGAGTTTTTTGAGGCGTTCAGTGTAGGGCATTTGTTTGAGGCCAGTAATCCTCTTTGTGAGGTAATTCTGTGGCCTTTCCAGCTGCTGCAGATGTCTTGTGAGGTACATTCTAAACGGGGCGTTATACTCAATAATGGGTCTAATGAGTGTCGAGTAGAGGGGAACAATGACCTCTTTTTTCCTGGATGAGAACCCTTTTATAATGAGGTGTGCCACATAGAAGGACTTCCTGACTACTGTGGCGATGTGACTATCAAAGGAGAGACTACTGTCCACCTGTGTCCCAAGGTCTCTTATAACACATTCAGTGTTAAGTAGATTGCTGCCTATGTGGTAGTTCATGGGTACAGAGTTTTTACTAAAGGGGATGACACTGCACTTTTTGGCATTGAGCTTGAGGCCATGGCTCTGACACCAGGCATCTGTCTCAGTCAAGACCTTCTGTAGGATGTCCACATCATTTGGGGACTTGACTATGGCTCCTAGTTTGCAGTCATCTGTGAACTTCATTAGCCAGAGGCCTTCTGTGTTAGCCTGCACTTCAGAGAAGTAGATACCAAACAGGAGAGGTCCCAGGACAGAACCCTGTGGTACTCCACTTGTCACTGCTTTGAGGTCAGATTTGGAGTCTGCAACTTTTACAGTGTGGGTTCTGTCAGTGAGCCAGTTGGCAACCCATCTTGTGATGTAGCGATTTATAACTAGTTTAGTGAGTTTAGCTATAATTCCAGAATGGGGGATGGTGTCGAAAGCCTTGGCGAGGTCAAGATAGACTGTGTGAACCACCTTACCCTCATCTATGGCTTTGGTGATTGCCTCAAAGAAGTCGATCAGGTTTAGGAGGCATGATCTGCCTTTCACAAACCCGAACTGGGTGGGATCCAGAGTTTGGACGTTACCAATGTCTTTGTTTATGAGTTCCATGATGATACGTTCCATGGCCTTGCAGACCAGGCTCATCAGGTTAATAGGTTAATAGTTCCCGGGATCATTGGTGGCTCCCGCTTTGTGGAATGGGATAACTGTTGCTGTGCACCATTCAGTGGGCACAAAGCCTGATGCAAGGCTATTATTGAACATGGTGCTTAAGTGGGGAGCCAGTTTGTTCTGAAGTTCGTGTAAAACGCAGCCTGGGATGTTGTCCGGTCCAATGGATGCTGTATTTTTGGCTTTAGAGAGTGCAGCTTTTACCTGTGTAGTTGTGATTACAGGAACTCTGCATTCTTCCTGTATAGATATGGGCCCTTTAGGGGGTGAGAGGGGGGTAAAATTAGCACTGAACCTATCTGCCAGGATGTTGGCAATATCAGTTGGTTCTGTAATTTTCTTGCCTTTGTGCTGTAACTCAGAGCAGATCTGGGTGTTGCCATCGAGATTCTTGGCATAGCTATAGAATGCTTTGTTGTTGTCCTTGGAATTAGTGGCGATTTTGTTTTCGTAGCTAGCTTTGGAGGATCTTATAAGGGATCTCAGCTTCTTACTGAGGCTGACCAGGGAGCTCCTCCACTCATGGGATTTTACTCTCTTTTGCAACAGTTTCTTCCTTCTGTTGTACAGTTTGTTTATGGCAGGGGACCACCAGATTGTCTTCCTTTTTTTGGAGGATAGTGTATTGGTTCTGTTTGGGATAGCACGATCCATGCACTCGTGTAAGTGCTTATAGAGTGCATTTGTATAGGATTCAGCAGTTGTAACTGTATTGTCCATCTGCATGGGTGTAATAAAGTTCACCACTTCTGTCTTAAGAAGCATGAAGTTGGCTTTGGAGAAATTTTTTACTGTGGTTTCCTTAATGAGGGGTGGGGGCGGGATGTGGATATCAAGGGTGATTAGCTTATGGTCGGATCGGACCAATGAGGAGTTGACTTCAGGTGTGGAACACCGGTCACTCATGTTGGTATTGACTAGGTCTAAGATATTGTTGCCCCTGGTAGGGGTGTGGATAAGTTGATCCAGGGCACTGGAGTTTATGAATTCCAGAAAGCGTTAAGCAAAGGAGTTGGTACACGAGTAGTTTTCCCAGTTAATGGTGACAAATAATTTATATTTGTTCCTCTAGCCACCCTCACCCTTCCGTCTCTCCACACCTTTCTCTCTACTCTGCTGCCTATAACAGCAAAACATCTTCAGTATATGGCTAACATATCATTTCTTCAGTATGTTATCCTTAAACTGCGGTGGTGGTGCTGCAGTAGCATTGTCGCCTCACAGTAAGACGTTGTCCTGTTCGATTCTCAGCTAGAGCGTCTTCTGTGTGGAGACATGCGTGAATGAGCATACCTTCGTTGAAGGTTGTGCGTCAGGGCCGGCAACTCTGCACGTAAAAATCTACTGCCAGTCACTAGCGGACCGGAGTTCCGCTGTGGCGACCCCTAACCGGGAAAAGCCGAAAGACACAACAACATTATCCTTAGAGTAGAATAATTTAATCACTTGACTAGTTTGTGATTCTTAACCACTAAAAATATGTACATATCATGCATTTGCAATTTTGTAATATTGCTTGTAATCAAAATTGTTTTTATTTTATATTTTATGTATTGTTATATTGCAGAGCTTTTCTCCCTGGGCCTCCACTGGAAATGGATTATTTTGGCCCAGTGGACTTTCTCAGTAAACAAATGCCAATAAATAAATAAATAAATAAATAAATATATATATATATATATATATATATATATATATATATATATATATATATATTTATATATATATAAACCTCTCTCTCTCTCTCTCTCTATATATATATATATATATATATAGATATACGGGTCGACTTTGACCCACCAAATTAACATTTCAGCGAAATTTAGTTTCGATACTCTAGTTTTGCGAAATTGCATTTCTCTGGAAATGCACTTTCGAGAAACTACAGTTCACTAAGGTTGTTGTTGGAGATCGTGGTGCAGTGGGGATAAGGGAATTTTCCCTTTTCCCCACTGTTGTGCACTCTCGGAGTTGGTATATATTAGTAGCTTGGGTGTGGAGGTGTGGAGGGTACAGGGGGCTTGCCTCCTGCATAATTTAGTGTAGTGTAATTGTTTTTTTTTTTTTCGTGAACTGTAGTTTCGTGAAAGTGCATTTCTGGAGAAATGCACTTTCACGAAACTGGAGTAGCAAAACTGAGGTTTGCTGAAACGTTAATTCGGTGGGTTAAAGTAGACCCATATGCACACACGTATACACATGTATACACACACACAAAAAGCACTTCAGAGATCACAAAGACTTGGAGAAGAGAGAGAAAGTGAGGCCAAAGCAACACTCACCTTCTTGCTCTTTCCCAAGTCTAGCTGTCATGAGAGGAAGCTGGAGATTTTTCAGGTTTGATGTTCTGAATGTCGATCAATTAGCCTGTGACAAACAGAAGAGCTCCCAATGAGATTTCTGAATGCCAAAATATTTCTTTACTTCTGCAGATACTTGTTCAGTTCTACAGATACAGTGAACCACTCACTGTGCATGAACCTTTAAAGCAGTCTGACCAGTTGTGGAGGGACAAAGTCTGAAATCTGCAGTTCCCTCAGAGAACAAGTAAAACTGTACTCTGAAGAAGAGGCTTAGGGAAATGTGACTTCAAAACAGTAAGAATACCAGACACCTGTCTTGTTAAGCAGCTAAAAGAAAGCTAAAGATTAAAGTACAGCTTTTTCAGTTTTAATTTCCAAGAGAAGAAAATAAAAGTGTTTGTAGTTCTTGGAAGCTGTTGGCCTCCTGCCATATGAATTGTCTTGTTAGCATTTTTGGATCTAAATAAATCAAGGCAGTGTCATGCTGTAAGCTATCAACAACACATGCAGGCACGCAGTACCTTGAGGAGGTGCTACACAAGGCTGAACATGAAAAGACTGAATCACAATGTCTTGAAATAAAAAGTCTCAAACTGCATGTTCTTGAACCACCCTTAAGAAGATATGGGGTGCCACCAAAGTGTTGTGACCTTATTGTTTTTAGTATTAAGTTAAGGGGAAGCCCTGTACAACAGGGAGTTAGTTTGTTGCTGAAGCTCTGCCTTAACATTTGAGGGCAATATAGTAATGCTGTACCTTTGGATATATTTATTTCAGCAAGTACTACCTCTATGTACTCTCTAGGCAGATCTGTCAAAGCATCTGATGGGTAACACCTTGACTGTAAAGCCATGCAACTTAATAAAAGCTTTAGATTAAACCTAGACATATATAAGCTCAATTCAGAAGCTGAAAATTACAAGTTATTGATTCTTACAAGAAAAGAGACGGAGAGAGAGAGCATTTGCCATGGAGCACTTCAGACCCAGTTCCTTCCATATGGAAAGCTTCTGCCCTTCCAGCCCCTCACTAATATAACACATCCCTAAGGTTGCTGCATAAATGGTAGAACTCTAGCATGCTTTTGAGCCTTGAGTTTTTGTAAAGAAGCTCATGTTCCCTGCATAACAAATCTTGCATTTCCTTTTTAATGCTTCATTGGCTTATTTCACATTATTGAGAGGTGATACTGCCTAAAACACTGAGCACTTTCCTATGCTGTATAGATAATACTGGCGATTGTTTTAGGCTTTGCACACAGCAGGTTTTACAGCTGTACTTCCTTTTCTATTAGATCGTTTGATGGTACTAATGATAGCATCTTTTATTAAGGTTTTATCTGTGTTAGAAGCTGTACTGTTGCTGAACCAACAGTCTGGATGCATACTATAAATAACCTGTTATTATTTTCCTTCTTAAATGTTTGACAGCAATTCATTAAGCAATCAAACACATGATGGACTGATATGATAGAACAAGTACTCTGTGCCTAGGGGATATGAGGGCATTTGTTCATTGAGATAAGATCACAGTATATGTGAAGTTACACACAAGATCTGCTGTATCCATGAAAATGTGGGACACAGATACAAAGTCTCCCTTCAAAGGAATACAAGTCATAATAAATGGAGATGAAGACTTTGTAAGTCAGCAGGGAGCAAAAAAATGAATGTATTGGCAAGCAAAGGCCAAAATTCATTCTAGAAGGGAAAAGGCATATTGACTTTTACTGTTCAATTTTTCTGCTCAGATATTGTACTGGGCACCCATTCATGCTTCCACTGATGCTTACCAGTAGCATTTGCCCCCCTGCCACTGAAGTTTACCCCTGTCCTGGTTGATTAGTTTCATAACCTCTCATTTAACCCCTATACCCCTTGTATATTTTGGCTTGTCCCTATTGGGTGGGTTCACACCTCCAGGTATAGCACCTACTGGCATATCTCTCAACCTCGTAGTGAAAGAAATCTGAACAAAGCCTAAAATAATAGGTGGACAAAGGCCTAAAAAGATTTACAGATTTTAAATATTGTTCTTATAAGCTTAGAAAGTTGCTAGAATAACAGGAATTGTGTTAATGTGCATTTTCTGAAGGATGTGAAGTTTGAGATTGAAATGTATATCATTATTTAATTACTTCAATCCTCAGTGATTTGCCAGAAAGCCACAAATTTTATCAGGGACAGCCCAAAAATATGATCCAAAAATCTAGACATTCTGCAAAAATCTGGGTAGTTAAGAGATATGCCTGCTGGTCCTTTATTGTATCAATGTGGCATGAGCTGTGGATCTAGTGTGAGAATTACAAAGAAAAAAAAAGAAAATGTTGTGGCCCAACTGGACTCATCTAGTCTACTGTTTACTCCCCCAGTGAAGAGGCTTTCATTGTGATCTAACTTGTATTCAGCTTATTCCACCTCCCGCCCAGTATAACCTCATCCCTTTATAAAGCCATCATGAAATCTTCTCCTTCTATGAAGTCTGTCATATTTTCTATTAAGTTACAGCAAGTTTTTGCAAACGTAATAGCAAAATGAATTGTGTGGCACCTTGGACAACTTCCTGACAAGCCACAGCACACCCACACCACCGAGTTTTCTGTTTTGATACCTAATGTCAAAGTGACCTCTTGTGTGCAGAGAAGTAATGTGCTCACAACTTATAACCAGGTTAGAACCACTGTTTTCATGACCTCTAACAGAAGGTTCATGCTTTTGTATCCTCCCTCACTGCATGAGATGTGCCACTTTGATGCATCGTCTTGTACTAAGGAAAACTCTTCAGTGTGCCACGTTCAATCCCCAAACCAGGAAACTGGTGGCATAGATGTGGTGGCTCTAATGATAGTTTTAGGAATACTACAGAAAATAAAGGAAACAAGGAAAGAATAGATTAGCTGAATATGAGGAGGGAGCAGGGAGATAGACACCAGAAGAATGCTGGTAAGTTTATGCAAACTCCATCCAAGTGACACAATGAAAGAGGGAAGGTCACTAACATAATGAAACAGTGAAAGCAGAGGAGAAAAATGAGAGCTGATGTAATGCTTACATACTCCAGCCATCAAAAGCCTGGCATAAGTACAAATGAGTATAACCCACATGACCATACGAGTCAGTTATGGCTTTGTGGATGTAGCAGGTGCTAACAACCCCAGAATAGTTTTGCTTGATGTTTATTTATTTTATTTATTTATTTTTGGTTAGGGCTGGACCATATTCAGTCACAAACCTCTACAAGAGGATTTTAAAAAGAAAAGCAGCTCAACAGGGAGCACACACAGCTTTGGTGTTGGAAGACCGAATGTCTGTGGATTCTATTTCAACCTCAGGCGATTGCATTAATTCTCCATTACCAACTGTGCATTGCAACACTGGGGGCGCTGTACACCTGAGTACACTGAACATCCTTCAGACGAGATATGAAACCATCTGCCAAAGCTGGTGGTAGTTCAATTGGAAGTAAAAGTTCACATGGCACTTATTGAGAAGGGTAGGGGTTCTTTATTTATATACATATATGTATAAACTTATAAACTTACTTATTTTCATATTTACATTTTAACATAGCATCTTCATTTTAAATTCCCATTACAAGGTAGAAGGAATAGACTTTATTCTAACCAATTTTTGTACCTCAACCACATTCTGATGTTCTTCAAAGTTTTTGACAGCACACCGTTCTTGTTAAAAAAGATGATTAGAGTTTATTTTCCAGATTCCCTACACTACACTAAATAATCCTGCCTATGTTTTCTACTTCTTCATTTCTTTGTGCATAACAACCATAAAATCATCTTCATATATCTCTAAAATTCTTAACATTATATAACCTTTTTCTTTAACTACTGATTCCCAAATTGGTTAGCTCTTTCACACTGCAAAAAAATGCTCCAGTGTTTCTTCTTGTTTACAAAAACTGGCATATTCTTTGTTTTCTCACTTTGTATTTCATATATACTGTTACAGGAAACTTATTGATTGATATTCACCATAAAAATGTTAACATACCTTTATTGCTTTACATATTAATGTTCTTCTCATTAAAGTTTTTTCCAGACATCTTTATTAAATTTTCACATATGACAAAGGCAATCTTACATTTATATAAATAAAAAACATACAAAATGATATCACTTTAGTTGCAAACAGTTTACACCACAGATCTCACTGAAACAACTGTAGTTGCAAACATTATACATCACTTATAAACCATCCAGTCATTGTCAGTTAAGCATATGACTCATTCAAATCCTGCCCCTTAAACCTCGTTCCTGCCTTCTCATTAATGTTTTGATAACATTTTCATTTTATTCCCCTCAAGGATTAACACAAAATAATTTTCTCATTACACTTAAGTATCTCTTTTTCCGACTTTCTCTGAGTTTCTACATCAATTTTCCATATTAAAAAGTCTAAACTTATATATTTTCCCTGGGGAGTCATTTAATTCTTCATTTTCAAAATGTTGTTTTCTTTTTAGTTTCCTCATACTCTCCAAAACTCTATATATTTTATATCTGGACTCTTTGTAATCACATAATTTCCTTCTCTTCTATACTTTGAAAACACAGTCTAAATGCTAACACGCCCATCAGCTTTACTCATACTAACAATCCCATCTTTTTTATATTTTTTTACATTCTGTCTTTCATTTCTTGACTGTATGCCTCTTCTAACCACATTGGTTACATCTCACATGTTTGCATTCTCAATCAAATGCAAAGTGTTCCCACAAAAATATTATGTGTTGGGTTGTCAAAATACCACAAAGTATCCGTAACACTAGGCAGCTGCACAATGCCATTTGTTTCCATTTTTACAACCACATCACTTTCTCATCCCAGTCTTACAAACTTCTATTATCTTTGTTTTTTTTTAATATTTTTTAACAGTTGCACATATATTTGCCAAGCATTAATCATTTAATTCAACTTTATCACTCTTGAACTATTTTTTTTTTTACTTTTGAGTCTTGCAGCACTTCAATATCTTCTTATACATCTTTCAGCTTCTGCTCTGTTGTATTATGTTGCACTGACACCGCACCTATTTTGGTTCTTATAATTTTAAATCCTCATTTTCTGTAGTCGTACTAAAATCCACAATGCTGTTCTTTTCCTCTGTACTCTTGCTGAAAATGTTTTGTCTGCTTCTACCCAAGACAGCAAGGGCTCCTCTCCAGTGTTCTTCTGCTGAAGCAGTCACACCAAGTTTTCATTATCCAGTCCACATGACTGCATCTCCATATTTATCAGTTCCCTGCAGTTCCTTTCCATCTTGCAGTCCCTCCTGGACTCCATCTCCTTCCACTCAGAACATCTGAGGTATAGTTTCACTGTGTCTGTTATTCTCCCCTTCCTGTTTTGCTAGTGCTTGCTGTATAACATTTGCTGCTCCTTCTAACTCCTCTGTAGCACCACTGTTTCCAGCTGTCTCTACAATAGGAACAGGAATAAGATGAGCTCAATAATACCCCCAACACCCAAAAAGAGTAAGCAAAGTTCTCTAGTGCTCTAGCCAAAATTCTCTTAGGCAATGTAAATTCCATCTCAAGCCACTACTAAAAAGATTTTCCTGGCCTAGTGGGACTGTGACAATCAAAAGGGGTAAATAAAAAGTAAATAAATTAAATAAGCATGTTAAAAATGAAAAAAACATTGTCAAAATTGTACAGATTGTTATTGTTATTGTTTTACTACTCCTGGTGTGACCATTAGGCTACCGTTTCCACTCCTTCCATTAACCCATTTGGTCTCCTGGGAGGCAAGACCTCTATGACCTACTTGTTCCTCTGGGGGGTGTCAGCCAGGCAGTAGAGGGAAGTGTCATAATTTATTTTAGGGAAGGGGTTTTCTACTTAAGGCCATAACCCCACAATGCATGCTCAGTAACAAGTTCAAGGTTCAATGTGCAGTTGTCATTAATATGGACAAGCCACTCAGTTTTGATAGAGACATAACCCACAAGACAGGCTTGAAGCTAGCAACTCCATGAGGTCTCCAGTCTCCAATGAGGATTCAACCATGAAAATGTACACCTCAGGCGTGCAGTCCCGAAAGGACAAGCTGGCAAATCCATGATACACTGCACCTCCCCATAACACCGACAGAAAGTGCTGAGTCACTAGTGGAATTTCCAAGATACACCTTTCCTGCCCTATACTAGCAACAGCAGGTGCTGAGTCACTAGTGCAATTCCTATGATACACTGCTCCTCCCATATACTAGGGATAGCAGGTGCTGACTCACTAGTGGAATTCCCATGAAACACCGCTTCTCCCCTATACCAGCGACAGCAAGTGCTGAATCACTAGTGCAATTCCCATGATGCACCACTCCTCCACTATAATAACGACAGCAGGTGCTGAGTCACTAGTGCAATTTGCATGATACACCACTCCTACCCTATGCCAGCGACAGTAGGTGTTGAGTCACTACTTGAATTCAAATGATACACCTCTCCTACCCTATACCAGTGACAGCAGGTGCTGAATCACTAGTACAATTCCTGTGATACACCACTCTTCCCCTATACCAGTGACACCAGGTGCTGAGTCACTAGTGCAATTCCGATGAAACACCGCTCCTCCCCTATACCAGCGACAGCAGGTGCTGAGTCACTAGTGCAATTCCCATGATACACCGCTCCTCCAGTATAACAGCGACTGCAGGTGCTAAGTCATTAGTGGGATTCAGATACTCTGATATGAATTCTGGTTTTATCCCTGTAGAATAGTAGAGCTTGCTTAAAATTGTTCAAAGTCGATATTCCAAGTCACATTCATCTTTCTCTAAATTAACATATAAAGAAGCTGGATACAAGGGACTGGCAAAGAAAGCCAGATATATATTGAGGAGAAAGGAATGAAACATGCTAAAGACAGTCTGGGAAAGGAACCTAAAGGGTCTGAATGAACAGTATAGATTCCAAGCTTTGCTAATCCCTGAGTGAAGCACTCTATAGGTCTAGGACCTAGTTTAAGATTTGGTTCTGATCAGTGTATATATCCATATGTAATGTTGTCAAGGGATTCAAGCAACAGGCTTTGGTTATCTTGATAAAGATATATGGGGAATTGGGATTACTTAGGCAAAAAAAATTATCTAAAAGAGCCTTAGAAAGCTGAGAAGGTAATCCAACTTTGCCCATCTTTTAATATTTAAACGTGAATTTATACACCTGAAGAACTAAAACTCTGACCTCTGGGGTGACATAATAAAGTAAAGAGATTAAGTCTAGTGTGCCCAAGGGTACTAGAAAACGACCACTGCACTAGGGTTCACACAAAAGAGCATCTGACCATACGATGAGTGATTTGTAATCCTTTCTCAGTAGAGGCTCTTGTTAAAGTTCCAGTGAAAGCAGTGGGCATAATGCTAACATTCTCCTCTAAAATGGGAATGCAGTGCAAAGGAGACAAACCAGAAGTAGTGACTGCAGCAGGGGCTAATCGGAGAGTGAAGGTGTGGCCTTTGACCTAAAATCACTGTGAGAAAATACAGACTGCCTGCATAGAAGTGCCACATACCCGCATTCTGATTATTTTTACCACTTAAGGTATACTCTTTTGTGTTTAGTTCATTTGTTTTCCTTCCTTTCTACCCTTACCACAAAGGACTCTAAGCTTCTTATGTCCGCCTTATAATTGCTTTTGTATTCATCACTTCTGCTATAGGCTCGGCCATGAAGTGTAAAGGGAGTTGACTGCTGTAACCCCTTGCTCCTGTTTTCTACTTCCCATATATGTATCAAGGCTATTTTTAAGGAGGTTAACAACTGGTTTGCTCATATTGTAAGTGGAAATGTTTTCCATAATCTTGGAATCTAATGCAAAATGAATCCCTCACATTTTTCATATTAATGATATTTATTTTCAGCATTAAAGTGCCCATTAAAAGATTATTTTTACAAATGCATGTCCCCATGACATGTAGGTCTATTTTTAGAAGCTTCTTCAACTCAGATCTGCTCTTTCAGTCAGCAGTTGAGACAGCTGCACCCCTACCCCCAAACCTTAAAAAGTAACAAACCTACAGATGGATTAAGCCAATATCACATAATTGTTAAGTTCACGAAAGTAAATTAATCGGTATGTGGTTACTTCCACAGATAATATTTTCACTAGTACTTTTGTCCTGACTGCTTTGGAGGAGATAAGTAAAGTAATAAAGTTTCATAAACTAGTTTGTCCTCAGGCATCTTCAAAATCAAATCCAAGAATTTACAGTTCGTACCTGTAGGAAATATGTATGTTTTACAGTTACGTGAGGGTGATGGCACTTGAAATGACAAAGCAAAGCCAATTAAAATGTAACAATTCATACTCACAGAACCTAGGAAGAGAAGATAGCTATGAGAAAGGGTAACCACTTATTTATTGACATTTGTTTACCAGGAATGTCTGACTGGGTCAAAAGTACCCATTTTCAGTGGAGGCCTGGTATGAAAAGCTGCAGGTACATAACATTACATGTAGACTATATAGCAGCAATAACATAGTTAACATTATGAGATAATAGCAAATAAGTTACATACATTTGAGAAACAGAGTATAGCAGCATAAAACATTGTAAGTTAGTTCAAATAAGCTGTTGAACAATATAGTATAACAACAAATGAATTTAGTCTTAAAGGCAGAAACCAGGATGCAGGTAAGAGGAAGGGAAGGTTAAAGGGGTAAGTAGTGGTATGTCAGAGAGCATTTGTACATAGTAATAGAAAGAAAGAGAGAATTCTGGGAGTGCTGGGAAGGGGAGAAATAGGAAAGACGTAAGTGACAAAATGGAGTGGGGGGAGTAGGTGAAGAGGGAATGAAATGTTATAAAAAAATAAGAGGAAGAAGGTGGATAGATAGAAAGCTAAAAGAGGTTGGTGGGCAGGGATAGTGGATACATTGATTAAAGCTAAATAGTTCAGTCAGAATTAGTATGGGAGATCTAGGATTTAGACAAGAATTATTTTATATGGTGTTTGAAGGCAAGAAGGTCAGAGTCTATTCTTAAGGTTAGTGGAAGGGAGTTCCAGGTTTTGGATACATAATGAAAGTAAAGGCTTTGTCAAGATGATTTATTAGGTTTATGTATTAAGACGAGTTGTTTCTCTATTGATCTAATAGGTCTTTTGCAGAATTATTTGTTTAGAATATAGCTAAGGGCACGGTAGGCTGCAGTTAATTGGTTATGTTGTGAGCAGTTACTAGTACTGGTAAGAGAGGTGGTGAGGAACTTTGAGTCGTAAGAGACTGTAGAACTGTACAATAATGGGTTTCATAAGTTATACTAGTTGCAGATTTGGTGATTTTATTATAGCAGGTTTCAAGTTCAGTTTTTAATGAAGTTTAATGAAGTTTGTTTTTGGTAATAATTGGAGCTTCATATAGCAGTAGGGTAGTAGGGAAGTGGCAGAAAAGGTGACGTTTGTGGATGCACTCGGAAATTGTTTATGTCTGTAAAGCATTCCAATTTTCTGGTGTATTTTTTTTTTTTTTGTTAATCTGGATGTGAAGATCAGAGTTTTAATATTCATCTTTTGCTACACCTAATAGGTTAGTGAGGGAGGACTACTTCAATTACTGTGCTGTTCAGGGTATACATCTTAAACTTGGATTTCTCAGTGCAATGACTTTTAGGGGTCAAGAGGAGAAGCTTGGTTTTCTTGGGGTTAAGTGGCAATTTGGCATTACTATGCCAAGTTTCAACAGAAGTGAACGCTTCTTGTTTTATTTGCTTTAGGTGTGGCAGGCAACTTGAAGAGAAGATCATTGTAAAGCTGTCTGCACACTGAATTAGGGAGCTATGAGAGCAGGATGAATGAAGATTATTGATGAAGATATAGAAAGTAGGGGCCAAGGATAGAGCCTTGATGAACACCAGTGCTATTGGGAAGGCATGGAGATAGACAGCCTTGCTATTTTACTGATTGCAGTCTGTTTGAGAGGTAGTTGGAAAGCCACTGGAGAGTGGAAGGGGAGAGTCCGAGGATAGAAAGCTGATGTATGATCTTAGAATGAGCGACAGTACCAAAAGCCTTGGGCAGGTCAAGGAATAAAAAATAGACTAGTTTTTCAGACTCTCTGGCTTTATTTACGTTGTCAGAAAAAGGTGCTAGATCAGCAGAAGTACTATGGGTGGACCGAAAACCATGATGAGTTGGAGTTAACAGTTAATTTTGAAGGAGGTGCTTAAGCAGTTGTTTAATTACACATTTTTCTAAGAGCTTTGAAACAGGGGACAAGATGACAATGGGATGAAAGTTAGATAATTTGGTAGAATTGCCTCCTTTACATTGTGGAACAATGCAGGATTTTTTCCATGAGAAAGTAATGCAAGACTTGGTGCTAGAGCTATAGATTAGGATGCTAATTGTGTAGGCTACTGCTTCTGCAGCAAGTTTTAGGTGTTGTCATGGGAGGTTATCAGCAGTGGTAGAGCAAAGTTTGAGCTTATGTATTATTTTTTTTATGCAGGTAGTGGGGACATGTAAAGTAACTGAGAGTGAATCAGGGGGGAGATAGCAAGTGTGGATTCTGGTGAGATAGGGCAAGGCTGAGAATAGTTTGATGTGTCGCATGAGGGGAGTGAGTTAAAAATGGAGGTAGACAAGTTTAGTGGGGAGGAAGAGGATGTGTATCAGGAGTGTGTGGTTAAGTTGGCTATGCTTTTGACAAAATAAGTATTGTATTTGCTTGCAGTTTGAATGGGGGAGTTTTCAGGAGATGGTCTGGGGGCTTTTTTTAATCCCGGGTTAAGTAGTGAGGTTATTGACAACCAGAATTTTGGGGGGTTATATTTATGGTTGGTGTGAAAAGACTATAAAGGTTTATCTTATCTATAGTCACTTGTTTTTTAACCTAGTTACAGAGTTGTCTGTAAAGTTGTAACTGTGTACTGTTTTTTGCCATTCCTTCCATGCCTTGTGTCTATCAGTCATGAAGTGTTTATTCAGTTTTGAAAGCCATGGGGCATGATTAGATTGGATACATTTTGTACAAAGAGGAACTAAACTACTAAAGGCATCTAGAAATGTTGCAGTGAAATGATTTACTGCTTCTTCTAAAGATAGAGTTTTTAAGATGGACACGTTCATGGCTTTTAGTGAGTGAATGAATGACTGTTGGCTAAATTTTGAAAGATAGTGGATTGTTTATTTATGTTCTTTGGACAAATGAGAAATAGTTGTATGGGTGTTTGTGGGAAGGTGGTCAACTAAGGTATCAGGAAGTGTACCAGCATTATAAAATTTACTTTGGTCAGTAACCAGAACCCAGTCAAGGATGGAGCCCTGGCTATTATCTTTGTTATATCTGATAGGTGTTTTAATAAACTGAGTGAATCCAAATAAGTTTAAGCTGGATATTGGGAAGTCAAAGGTTTAATTCTGACAATTAATACTAATATCGCCTAAAATGATAGTTTCATTGCTAAGTATACTGGATATCCAAAAATGAGTATCTTCTAGAATAGGAGTACTGTGTTCAGGGAGGGTTGTAAAATACAGTAACATATAAGCTTTTTGTAGCAAGTATTAAGACTCTAATTAGAATTTCAGCATTGGTGAATTTTGGGATAGAATTTGAGTAAGGAGTTATCTTATAGGAATTAAGGTAAAGTGGGCAGCAATGGTGGTGCAGTGGTTAGCATTGTCGCCTCACAGCAAGAGGTTCTCTGGTTCGATCCTCAGCTGAGGTGCCTTCTGTGCGGAGTCTGCATGTCCTCCCTGTGGTTGCGTGGGTTTCCTCTGGGTGCTCTGGTTTCCTCCCACATCCCCAAGACATGCAGTAGGTGGACTGGACACTCTAAATTGGCCCTAGGTGTGAGTGCGTGTGTGTGTACCTTCTGTGGAAGGTTGGGCACCAGGCTGGCAGCTCGACACTGTAAAACTCCACTGCCAATCATGAGCGGACAGGTGATCCGCTGTGGCGATCCCTAACCAGGAAAAGCCAAAAGAGGAAGAAGAAGAAGTGCTATTCCACCTGCCTTTTTTTGTTCTGTGTCTGCTCTATTTATATTGAAGAATGGGGAAGAAATTATGAGTATCTTATGTTGGGTTTAAGCAAGGTTACAGTGGTCGCTAAGAAGTTGGAGGTATGATGTGCTATCCAAGCATGGAAGTCTGTGATTTTGTTATGTATGCTTCAAACCTTTGCTCTAACAAGGATTAGAGTCTTAGCAGGGGATATATGGGTTACAGGCTAGATGGGACCAGGGTTAGGGTGAATGTCTCTGCATTGAGGAATGTTAATGACGTACAGTCTGTCACTGACCACATAAAATGTTTTGATCTGTTGGGATTTTATTTTATAGTTTGAAAGACACAGTTGCAGTATTTTCAGTTTAAAGTAGCAGAAGGGGTTGGGAGGGTGGCCTAATGGTTAAGGTGTTTGTCTTACAAGCGCAAGGTGCAGGGTTTGAGTCTCATAAGGGATAATTGGCTAGGCTTAAAAATGGCTCACAAGGGCAGTTAGCCTAGTACTAATCTATGAACCTATGAAGGGGCCTGTATTAAAATAAGGTGGGGGAGATATCATGATAGCTATTCTTGAAGTCATGGCTACTGTTAGTGGTTGTGACTGTTGTACTTTGTGCTGTTATTATAGCTGAATGTAAAGATGCAATGTGTGAGTGTGTGTGTGTGTGTGTGTGTGTGTGTGTGTGTGTGTGTGTGTGTGTGTGTGTGTGTGTGTGTGTAAGATAAGGCAGGAAGGTAACAAACAACATGGTGGATGGAGGATTTGATATTAAAAGTAAAAGAAGCAATGAAAGAGTTAAGACAGAGACTGAGGCAGGGAAAGAGAGGGGCTTTAGTGGGGTAAAGACAGGAAGGAGTATAAGTAGTGGAGATTAGGTTAGGTGTATGTAATAGTTTAAGTATGTGTTTCTGAGGATTTGTAGAAATGCTGTAGCGGTGGAGTTTAGTGGAATATAAGAGTACAGGTGCTGGGGTAGGTGGGAATATTACTGTAGGTAGGGAGGCAGAAATGTATGTGTGCATATTTCCCAAAGTAACTCATGTAGTTGCCCAGTGCAACTCATTTCATCTGATACAGTTTGCATATCTGTTTCTAGTCTGGGTCATTCATTTGTTGTACCTTCTTCAATGGCTGGACCCTTTTGACAACAGTTTTTAGAGAATGTTTAGCTGTCTCTCCCTTGTGACAACCTGATTACAACAAGCACCTGTCCTTTCTGTTTTAAAAAGGTTTCCATTTTACTTGTTTTTCTTAGTTGTTAAGAAACTTCTTGCCTGTTTTGTTTTGTTTGCAAGATGTGACTCAAATGGTTCAGGCAGAAATTGCCTACCCATCAGCTAGAAGCACGTACATCTTCGTCCCTGGTATGTATTTCATTTTCATGCATATAATCAAATAGTTTGATTCTGATGGTTAAAATGTGGGGCACTGTTATACAAAAGATGTAGTTTATCCTACAAGCATTGAAAGTAATCAATGGGCAATACATTTTCTCCATTACTACTGCTACTATAACTTCTATAAGGTCTGAAAAAGAGACCCCTGGCTCTGTTATTAAAGTTATCTAAATTAAGATAACAAATAGCATTTCATTAAATTGGGTCATGCACTGCCTTGTAAGCAAGAGATAATTCACCTCTCAGTAGTGTGCATAATACTGAAAATAATGGCAAATGTTTAAGCCTAGAACTATAGTCTAGTGGTTTTCAGCCTTGAAATGTACTCTAGTCCATTTTTCTCAGATATTTTAATAGTGATGTATCACTAAATCCATTCTATTTAATTCATGTTTCATAAGATCAAAACAAAGCATTGTAGTACCTAACTGGTCTCACTACAATTTGAAGAATGGGGCAAATATTTCTGCACTTACTAGATATGCCATACAGACAAAGGTAAGTCACACTGTAAGGTTTTCAGACTAAGCAAGATACACTGTAGCAGCTATCCAGCATTCCTTACAATGATAGCACCTATTTCCTGGGGCTTTTAGCTGAAATCGTTTCCTTTTCTTTTTCTGGTATCGCCCATCCTAATGGAAGGAAATCATTACTGACTAT
The DNA here is from genome assembly GCF_019279795.1 of Protopterus annectens. Taxonomy (NCBI): domain Eukaryota; kingdom Metazoa; phylum Chordata; order Ceratodontiformes; family Protopteridae; genus Protopterus; species Protopterus annectens. The sequence continues at coordinate 1,351,975,747 of NC_056741.1, read as the reverse complement.
GTAAACCTGGCAACCTCCCATAGCCAGCTGATGTTCAACGTACCTCCATATGGAAACCATTGGTCAAGTTTATAAAAAGAGTATTATATGCCCGAGTGTTAGAGTATATGAACAAACATAAACTACTAAGCCATTGTCAATATGGCTCAGAAGTACCTCCAGCACCCTTACATTATAAAATACAATCCAGGTCCTTAATGACAGTCACATGAAAAAATAAGATACACAACCATCAAGTAGTCTTCTAGGAAAAGTTTTCTTCAGTAACATTCAGAATAATGTGCCACATGGTAGGCTTACAGTAAGTACTCTACATGACTTTCCCAGCATGCACTGCATTTGGTTCTTTAAGAGGCCTAGTCTCAATTACTAGACATTAATTGCATTATTTTACTTCACACATCCTTCTCCTTTAGCTTTAATTTTGCAGGGTGGTAAAATATTAAGACTATACTGTACCTATATCAAGGCACTTGTCTAAACATACAATAAATTCCCATGAAATGTTTTTAATTATTCATGGACATACATTATTAACTTGGTTATTTGTCTGATGGTCTAGTCATTCTGCCATATCTGGAATTCTGTGCTAGTTCTTTACTGGAAACCTTCAGCTGCTGGAAGTCCTAGATCCTGGCTGAATGTTGCTAAATTCTCTCAGGAGACGTGGAAACAACCTCTCAATCTTGGCGAAGAACACTGTGTGCTGTGCAGCTTCTGGTGCTTGTATTGCTTCCTGTCTTTTCTCCCTCTCTATTTCAAAACGTACCGAGTCTTGAAATTTTGGCAACTAGTCTATTAGATCTGACTCCATTTCTGGCTTAAGAACTGTCCCTCACCATTGTTGCTCACATATGACTGAGGGATATCTGCTTCCTGTAGAAGTGCTCCCTCTCTCTCTTTTTGCAGTTTGTCAGCAGTATTAAGCTCTTTGATGATATCTGCAAGGAGGTCTTTTGCTGTTCTTGGGGGTTATCTGGTTGTAATACCTTTTCTGCACTTGCTGCACTTAGTCCCATTTATGATTTAGGCTTAATACTGGTGTGTTTTGCAGTACCTTAGTTGAACTAACAATAGTGTATATAGTTTCATGACCTTTAGGGAACTTCTTGCAGCAACATTTCTACTTTGAGCTGCCCTTTTCTCAACTAGTTGAATTCCCTGCATGCCAAGATCATCTGCTTTGTTTGTGTGGGCATTCTAGGCCAGAAAACCACATTCCATCCTATTCCTTGCCTTTCCCCACTTTCACATGGGCGTTTGTGAATATGGTATAACTGTTGTATTAAGGGTGTGGGTACCATATATCGTCTGCTTTGGTTGCAACTGATTTCATCAAAATAAGTGAAATAAAGGTTTGTTTTAGCAATGGTATTTAAAACCTCTGTTTTATCTACTCACTCAATAACTCCCTTTTCAATCACTGCATTCCTGGATCACAGGCCATACATGTAATACATTCCTGTTGCCTTATTTGGTGATGGACAGGTACAATAAGAATGCATACACTTCTGCTTCATTGTCTGCAGTTTTTTTTTTCAAATATGCTCTGCTTAAGGAGTCATCATAAGTATATGATTAGCTGATCTGCACTTGGATAGCCAGCCTCTGTAATTAAAGGATGATACACTGTGGCCTCAGAGGAGCTCAGTACAGTGGCATGTATGCTCTGTAATTTGATTCAACAAGCACTGTTCTCCTGTACATGTACTCATAGAACTCTTTGCATCTATGCACAATGACAAATAATTTATTTCTACTAGATCTGCTCTGGTCTGGGCATCAGTCATACCACATGACCATAGCCTACCTTGCAGTAACACTGCTCTTAGTCATGATTGGCTGTCATCAATTTGCATCACTAAGGATTTCTTTGAGTCATAATACCTCAGCAGTGAGGCCTCTGTAGCTAACCTCTTCAAATAGATAAAACTTCTTTCTTGCTCATGCTTCCAACACTAGTCTGTTTTTCCCCAATAACATTGCACTGGAACATGTAATATTTTAGGGGTGAAGTTAGTCAAATACTTTACCTTCCCTAAGAACCTCTGTAAACCCAGCTTATCTTCTGGCTACATCATAGCCATTACAGCTCAGACTTTCTGGGATCAGGTTGGATCCTCCTGTCCAGTATCACATGCCTCATTTATATGATGGACTGCATGCTAGTGAGGTGCTTCTTGACTCTTAATTTCAGGTTGTGGTGATATAACTACTTCAGCAATATTCTCCAGTTCTCATTGTACTCTGTTCTGGATTCTTCTCATACCAGCATATCATTAGTGATTCACTATTCCATGTAGTCCTTTGACTATGTGTGATATAGTCATTGGAAACTCTTACACTGCTGTTGACATCCCAAATGACATCTGCATGAACATATATCATCCATATGGACTGTTGAAAGTCCAAAGTCTAGGACTGTCAGTCGCTAGCTTTATCTGCAAAAATCCATGATTGATGTCCAAGACTGAAAAATACATGGCTTGGAGCACTGTTGCCAGTACTTTCTCTACCATCTTGATTTGATAATATCTTCTCTGCTGTATCACCTTATTTAAGCCTGGGGCGTCTATACAAAGTTACATTTTAATTTATTTGACTTCTGCCACCATGCTGTTTACCCACTTTGTCTTTTTCTGATGCTTACCTTTACCATTTGAGGTCCTACTCAGTATACTACCTCCTGGGCACTGGCACCATATGTGGACTAGGAATCACAGATGGTATAGTGCAGGAGTCTGCAACCTTCACTATCAAAAGAGCCATTTTGGCCCCTCTCCCACCAAATAAAATTCATCGGGAGGCATAAAACCTATTTGACCCCTAAAATGAAGATAACACAGCATATAAAGTTTTAAACATAGTTATTATACTAAATATAAAAGAACTAAGTTTATAAAAGCAATATGTAAAATCCGTCCCTATTTTTATTCCTTTGTTGGGATTGCTTGATCCCTCTCTGTGTGTGTCATATCTCTCGACCTCTTAGAACAAGAAATCTGGAGAAAGCCATAAATAGTGGGGCACAAAGGCCCAAAAATAGGGAAAGTTTTTTTAAATATTGCTCTTACAAACTTAAAAGTTGATAGAATAACAGATTTTGCATTAGCATGAATTTTCTGAAGAGTATGAAGTCTGAAACTCAAATGTCTGTCCATTTTTCTGACTTCAGCCCTCAATGATTTGCTAGAAAATCACAATTTTATGGGAAACAGACCGAAATTATGAGGCAAAAGTTGTAACATTCTGTGAAAATCTGTACAGTTGAGAGGTAACTGTGCGTGTGTGTGCGTGTGTGTGTGTGTGTGTGTGTGTGTGTGTGTGTGTGTGTGTGTGTGTGTGTGTGTGTGTGTGTATGTGTGTGTGTGTGTGTGTGTATAAAATGCATGTTAACAGAAACCATATTATTCTAGCAAGTTTATAAGTTTATAAGAGCAATATTTAAAGTCCATCCCTATTTTTATTCCTTTGTCCCCCTTCATTTGTAGCTCTGTCCAGGTTTCTTGTGGTAAGACTTTTGAGAGGTATGGAAAAGATGCTGCTGCTGTCATGGGATTGCTCAATCATTGTGTGTGTGTGGAATGCATGGCAACAGAAAGCATGTTATTCTAGCAAGTTTATAAGTTTATAAGTGCAATATTTAAAGTCTATTGCTCGATCAGTCTCAGTGTGTGTGTGTGTGTGTGTGTGTGTGTGTGTGTGTGTGTGTGTGTATGTGTAGTGTGGTAGAGTGGCCATTATTTTTCAAAGTTACAGGGAGCCACTGCACAGGGGTGGAAGAGCCACATGCGGCTCCAGAGCCGCAGGTTGCAGACCCCAGGTATAGTGGGATCTAGCTTAATGCTGTATTCTCCTGGCAAGCACATTAGTTCTGTAAACAAGCCATAATATTTATCAAAATTTCTTATAATCTGCTGACTCTTCTTGACTGCTTCTGGCTGATGTTTCTTCTGCACTGACACCTGTATTGTCTCCATATCCCCTTTTCAAGGTGCTTGATGGAGGCTGTGATGGATTGATACTGAGCTGTGAAGGTGTGCATGATGCTTATTCTATGCCAATGCAAACTACCATCTTTGCAGTCTTGCAACTGATCTTACACACTGTGGATTATTTTTAACATGTGCAACCAGGCTGCACAGGACAAAGCCCCTCAATTCATGTAGAAGTAAACAATATCACCCCGAAAATGATATGCAGCACCACTAAATACTGTAGAATCCATGCTTTATTATAAAAAGTTGCAACTGATGTATCAGTTGTCAAGTAATCACATAAGCAGTTAAAGGAGACAGGCATCACTCATGGAGTTATGTTGCTTCCGTGCAAACAAACTGTCGAACTAATGTCTGTGGAAAGACATTTTTTCTTTGCACATAAACTATGAGGCCTAACTGCTTCAACTATGCAAGGATACTCTGTGTTAACTCCAAAGATTTTGGTGATGCCTGTGGAAGCTTTGATGTGCATTGTCTCTGGCAGCTACTTTACAGCTAAAATTGTAATATCTGGCATCTGATACCAACTTGATGATGTTTTGATTTCATGATTCATTTCCACCCTGATAGTTTACGCTGTGAAATGATCCAAAGTGTAAATAATCTGAGCTTGTAACTTGATCTTCAACATTCACTTAGGCACCATCTGAATTCACTGTAGGCCGGACAATATTCCTGATGTGGTGTATGTTAAGGTGTTAAGCCAATTTTTAGGTCCTGAAGTAAGAGGGGTAATTAATTGTGAAGTTTTTCTTACACAAATTAAAGCATAAACTTACCTTTATTGCATGTACTTCCAATGATAACATACTAAGGTTTCAATAAATGGACAAAGAAACTGCCAAATTTATTCCTCTGGCATTTGCTAAGGATTATAACTGCTCAATTCTTAAAGGGTTTGTTGTGTTTAGTGAACATTTACACAATACTCTGTGGTCGTTACTTAAAAAAATATCAGTTGTGACTGTTACCCTGCACTTGGGCCCTGGATTCAAATTAAGCACATTGCAATGTAATTGCAGGTAGTACTTATTAATTGCTTTCATTGCTCAAGGATGACCCTTGGAACTACAACCAGTTTAGAGGGCGCATTACTATGTGTGCTTCATTCATAGGTTCATAGGTTCATAGGTTCATAGGTAGGTACTAGGCTATCGGCCCAAGGGTCTACGTAAGCCTAGCCAGCAAGGTTCCGTAGCTTATGCCACCCAAGAAAGTTATTTTCCTGTGACACTGTCCAGCAGAGACACAGAAGTGATCCCTCGGGTGAATTTCCTATTTCCCATCCACTCATCAAGATTTTTCTTGAAGAGTGCTAATGAAGAACTTTGCTTGACATAGATGGGTAGCTTGTTCCAGAATATAGGAAGTCTCTGGGACAGGAATCTATCCCTCCAGCGTGTCCTGTTTATTGTGGTGACAAGGTTTAGGTCCCTAGAGCGTGTAGCTTGAAGGGATTGGGATTTCTTTAGGTGTAGCATGTCCAACAGCTCTGGGTTTGACGTAGCTTTATATGTTAGGCAGAGATCACCTCAGAGTAGGCAATATGCTATAAGGAAAAGCTGGAGTTTTTTGAGGCGGTCAGTGTAGGGCATTTGTTTGAGGCCAGTAATCCTCTTTGTGAGGTACTTCTGTGGCCTTTCCAGCTGCTGTAGATGTCTTGTGAGGCACATTCCAAAAGGGGCGTTGTACTCTATAATGGGTTTAATGAGTGACGAGTAGAGGGGAACAATGACCTCTTTTTTCCTGGATGAGAACCCTTTTATGCTGAGGTGTGCCATGTAGAAGGACTTCCTGACTACTGTGGCGATGTGACTATCAAAGGAGAGGCTAGTGTCCACCTGGGTCCCAAGGTCTCTTATCACGCATTCGGTGTTAAGTAGATTGCTGCCTATGTGGTAGTTCATGGGTACAGAGTTTTTACCAAAGGGGATGACACTGCACTTTTTGGCATTGAGCTTGAGGCCATGGCTCTGACACCAGGCATCTGTCTCAGTGAGGCCCTTCTGTAGGATGTCCACATCATTTAGGGACTTGACTATGGCTCCTAGTTTGCAGTCATTTGCGAACTTCATTAGCCAGAGGCCTTCTGTGTTAGCTTGTACTTCAGAGAAGTAGATACCAAACAGGAGAGGTCCCAGGACGGAACCCTGTGGTACTTCACTTGTCACTGCTTTGAGGTCAGATTTGGAGTCTGCAACTTTTACAGTGTGGGTTATGTCAGTGAGCTAGTTGGCAACCCATCTTGTGATGTAGGGATTTATACGTAGTTTAGTGAGTTTAGCTATAATTCCAGAATGGGGGATGATGTTGAAAGCCTTGGCGAGGTCAAGATAGGCTGTGTGAACCACCTTACCCTCATCCATGGCTTTGGTGACTGCCTCAAAGAAGTCGATCAGGTTCAGGAGGCATGATCTGCCTTTCACAAACCCGAACTGGGTGGGATCCAGAGTTTGGAAGTTACCAGTGTCTTTGTTTATGAGTTCCATGATGATACGTTCCATGGCTTTGCAGACCTGGCTCGTCAGGCTAATAGGTCGATAGTTCCCGGGCTCAGTGGTGGCTTCCGCTTTGTGGAGTGGGATAACTGTTGCTGTGCACCATTCAGTAGGCACAAAGCCTGATGCGAGGCTATTATTGAACATGGTACTTAAGTGGGGAGCCAGTTCGTTCTGAATTTCATGTAAAACGCAGCCTGGGATGTTGTTCGGTCCCATGGATGCTGTGTTTTTGGATTTAGAGAGTGCAGCTTTTACCTGCGTAGTTGTGATTACAGGGACTCTGCATTCTTCCTATATAGATATGGGCCCTTTAGGGGGTGAGGGGGGGGGGTAAAGTTAGCACTGAACCTATCTGCCAGGATGTTGGCAATATCAGTTGGTTCTGTAATTTTCGTGCCTTTATGCTGTAATGGGTCTATTTTTCCATCTCTGTTTTCTCTTACAGAGCCAGGAACTCTTTTCCCCAACTCTGTAAGAGAAAACTGTCTATCAGGTTCTTCGGTAATAACTTAGAAACATGGCTAACTGAAATGGAAGATGTAGGTACAGTGATCAGTGATCATTGTAATCACCTTGTAACCTTTTCATTTCTGTTAACTTTGCTGATGTAATACAATACTGCACATCAGTATTATGACAACTATTTTGTGTTTTATATTCTTTCTGTTGTTCTGTTACATGTGTTGTACTGCATCAGATACTGCAATCCACTTTTACTTTGGAGCATGGCTGAGAAATATTGTTTGTATCAGACCACCAACTTGATTAACAAAAAAAAAAAAAAAAAAAAAGCACCAAACCAGGCATGTCCAAGGGTCAGCTTCCGGTGATTTCTCCTGTCCACCTGGTGAATCTGGGCATACTGGGGCAATGCAGCAATTGCCTCATGTACACAGACAACCCTCTCCTACCACCCAACACTACAACCTATGAGAGATGCACTTACATAGCCAAAGTGGAAGCAAAGCTCTCTCCACCCAAGATTGTGCTAGAGAGTCAAGAGGAGAAGGTTAACACCCACACTACACCTCAAGCAACACATAGCCCTTCTAAACCCACACCACCAACACCCACATATAGCAACACTAAATTCACATATGCAGAGGCCCTTAACTGTAACCTGCCCAAGCAACAAGGACCTCTGAAGCTGAAACGCAAACAAACACCAATCACAACCAAAGTGTCACATAGTTCACAACACCAGTGTGCCACCCAGCAACAACCCCTAAGGCAAGACAATGTACCTAACACTTTAGTCATAGGTGACTCTATAGTCCGGCACACTGATGTCCCTTTCACCAGGTTGAACAAGGAAAAAATTACAGTCAGCTGCCTGTCGGGTGCCAGGATCCGCCACGTAACGCATGCACTCAAGTCACTCCACAACAAGTACAAATATGACTCTGTCATTGTCCATGCTGGAGTGAATGACTTGAGATGTACCTCCCTGGACTACATGAAAAGAGACATGGAAGAACTCTTGGATCATGTGGCCCAGGCAGGTATGACCCTAGCCCTGAGTAGCATCTTGCCTTCGCCCAGAATGATACCACAATATAAGGACAAAATGATTGCCTTCAACAATTGGCTAAGCTTCTGGTGTCATTCAAAGGGGATCCAGTATCTGTCTGCCTGAGACAACATGATTGACAGACCATGATGCTTTTCCAGAGATGGTCTGCACCTGTCGCCCCTGGGATTCAGGTTACTGGCTAAGCTCTTGCCACCCCTATAGTGCCTTTTTTAGGCAAAGTTCAAAGGACAAAACCACCACCGTAACAGGTACAAGCATGCAAAATCTGAAGGTAATGCTACTCAATGCTAGAACTCTAAACCTCAAAATGCACTCTCTCTCGAGCCACTCCTAAAAATGGAGAACATTGATATCTGTGCAGTAACTGAGACATGGTTCAAGGCTCCAGAGAACACCCCTGCAATACCAGGCTACAACTCTTACCACAGTTTTCGGCCACCAAACCAGGACAGAAACACTAAAGGTGGAGGAGTGTCAATATTCAACAAGGATATTCACACCACCAGGCTAGTTACCCAACACAATGTGCCTGAAATTCCCCAGGTGCAACTAACACTAGGTTAGACTGCAATCCAAATTGTAGCTTGCTACAGATCCCCCACTATACCCCAAGATTCTCACTACACCTTTCTAAACATACTGGAAAATATTAAGATAGAACCAAACACCCTAATACTGGGTGATTTTAACTACCCTGCCATTAACTGGGAAAACTATTCATTTACCAACACCTTTGCCCAACGGTTCTTGGAATTCATAAATTCCAACGCCCTGCATAAATTAATCCATAGTCCCAACACGGGCACCAATATCCTAGACCTGGTCATTACCAACATGGGAAATCGATGCTCCACACCTATGGTCATCCCCTCGTTAGTCAGGTCTGACCATAAGCTAATCACCCTTAGCATCCACATCCCACCCCCACCCCCCAGTAAGGAAACCTCCATAAAAAACTTCTCCAAAGCCAACTTCATGCTACTCAAGTCAGAAGTGACAAACTTCATGGCACCCATGTAGATGGGAACTGAAAGTTCAACTGCTGAATCCTACACTAAGGCACTGTACGAGGACATCCACTCATGCATGAATCGTGCCATCCCAAATAGAACCAAGATGCTCTCATCCAAAAAAAGGAAGCCAATCTGGTGGTCCCCTGCCATAAACAAGCTTTACAACAAAAGGAAGAAACTGTTGCAGAAAAGAGGAAAATCCCAGGATGCAAAACACTCCCTTACCAGTCTCAGTAAGAAACTGAGATCCCTCATAAAATCCTCCAAAGCTAGTTACGAAAATAAAATTGCCAAAGATTCCAAAGACAACCACAAGGCATTCTATAACTATGTCAAGAATCTAAATGGCAATGCTCACATCAGAGCTAAAACAGAATGGCATTAAATATACTGATCCCAAGGATATTACCAATATCTTGGCAGACGGATTCAGTGCCAACTTCACCCCCCTCTCACCCCCTAAATGGCCTATCTAAATACTGGAAGATTGCCAAATTCCGGTAATAACGGCCACACAGGTAAAAAACGCCCTCTCCAAAGCTAAGAATACAGCATCCATGGGACCAGATGACATCCCGGGCTGTGTACTACATGAACTACAATATGAACTGGCACCTCACCTAAGTGTCTTGTTTAATCATAGCTCAGGTTTCATGCCCACTGAGTGGCGCAGAGCTACAGTTATCCCACTCCACAAGGGGGGATCCACCTTGGATCCTGGAAACTACCATCCCATCAGTCTGACAAGCCTTATCTGCAAGGCCATGGAGCATATTATCATGGAACTTATAAACAAAGACATTGGCAACCTTCACACACTGGACCCCACCCAGTTTGGGTTCATGAAGGGCCGATCTTATCTCCTGAACCTAATTAACTTCTTCAAATCAGTCTCCAGAGCCATAGACAAGGGTAAGGTGGTCCACACAGCCTATCTAGACCTTGCCAAGGCCTTTGACACCATCCCCCACTCTGGAATCATAGATAAACTTACTAAGCTGGGCATTAATCCTTACTTCACCCAATGGGTTGCTAACTGGCTTACTGATAGAACCCACACTGTAAAAGTAGCTGACTCCAAATCCAGCTCCAGACAAGTGACAAGTGAAATACCTCAGGATTCAGTCCTGGGACCGCTCTTGTTTGGCATCTACTTCTCTGAAGTACAGGCCAACACTAAGGGACTCTGGCTAACAAAGTTCGCAGATGACTGCAAACTGGGAGCCATTACTGAATCCCCAAATGATGTGGATACTCTACAAAAGGGCCTTACAGAAACAGATGCTTGGTGCCAGAGCCATGGGCTCAAGCTCAATGCCAAAAAATGTATAGTTATCCCCTTTGGCAAAAAACATGTATCGATGAATTACCATATAGGTGGCAGTACACTAAACACCGAAAGTGTGATAAGAGACTTAGGGACACAGGTGGACATTGGTCTCACCTTCAATAACCACATCGCCACAACTGTCAGGAAATCCTTCTATGTGGCACACCTCATCACTAAGGGCTTTTCATCCAGAAAAAAGGAGGTCATTGTCCCACTGTACTCATTCCTCATTAGACCCTTTTATAGAATACAATGCCACATTTGGTATGTACCTCTCAAGACATCTGCAACAACTGGAAAGGCTGCAGAAATACCTCACTAAAAGAATCACATGCCTAAAGCAGATGCCCTACAGTGACCGCCTTAAAAAACTCCAGCTATACTCTGTCGCATATCGTCTACTCAGAGGCAATCTCTGCTTAACATACAAGGCCATGTCAAACCCAGAGCTGTTGGACATGCTACACTTAAGAAATCCCAATCCCTCAGAACCACACGCTCCAGGGATCTAAACCTTGTCATCACAATAATCAAAACATGCTGGAGGGATAGGTTCCTGACCCAGAGACTCCCCATACTCTGGAATAGATTGCCCATACATGTCAAGCAGAGTGCCTCTTTGGCCCTCTTCAAAAGGAACCTTGACAATTGGATGGGAGAAAGGAAATTCACCCCGGGGATCACGTCAGTCGCCCTGCTAGACAGGGGTCCAGGGAAATAAATAGTGTGGGAAGAAATAGCCAAGGAATTGTTATGGCTAGGCTTGTTTAGGCCCTAGGGCTGATAGCCTAGTACCAACCTATGAACCTATGAACCTATGTAAATAAAGAAATAAATCTGTAAGAGACAATTTTTCATAAAGTTGCTGTAAGTATGGTGTTATATATCTTAAATCTAGTGTTTTGCCAAGGAGACTAGAACAAACCCTGAGAGAGCTCTCACAAGTAACAAGCTTGTCACTTCCAGTACTTGTATCACTTCAATACCTACTACAGGGGCTTATAGTGAAGGGAGACAGGGATAAGCCTAAGGCAACCAAAATCAAAAATAAAAATTAATTTAAGCACAACTGCAGGTTCAAGTGTCAAGAGAAAACTCTGATATGGAAGTAACCTAGGTTTATGCCTAAGATAGGATGCATTGAGAAGATGTGATCAGGATTGTAAGAAGTACATACACAAAAGTGAACTCTTCTGACTACTACTGGGATGCTGCAGCAGGAAGGACACCTTAAAGGTGCTGCTGATGAATATGTTCATTGTTCATAGGACCTGATGGCAGGTGGCTGTCAGGAATAGAGAGACCGCAGAATATACAGATCCTGTATTATCTCTGGCTTCAGTTTCTCCCCATTTCTAAGCTTCCTGTTTGCCTTTCTCGTGTACTACTGAACTCCTTAAATGTGCATACTCTCTGCACCTCAGCTGTATATCTCTTCAGTGCATCTGACATGCCTTCCAAAAAATATATTTTGTTATGACATTTAACCTTTCCAGCATCATGTTAAATAGGCCACTTATCCATAACAAAGTACCTCTGAAACATCTATGTAAATCTTACGCATGCGGTTTTGCTATTTGAAGATTCTGCACCACAACCCAACTCCTCTCTTATTCAGAGCTTCATAAATGCAGATATTCTTCTCTTTATCACTCCATATTAGCTTGTCTGCTGTAGGAAATATCAGAACCCTATCCATATGCATGCCCAGTACTAACAATAGTATCCTAATGGTGGTCTTAATGACAATATTCAAAGCAGCAGCACTCCTGCCTTTTGTGCGCTGGCTCTGCTCTTTCATCTTCAGTTTCACTCTGTACAACCTACCACATTGTCTGGCTTTAACAAGTAAACATAATTAGGATCTCTCTTCCCTACTAAAGGCATTGATATCTGCCCCATGATATGTGTAAGTCTCCCATGAATTACTGAGGCCAAATTACAGCACTCTGTAACAAATGTGAACTGCACCACTGTAGACCCATTTTCCAGTTTATATAGATTCCTTGTCATGTTCATTTAGCCCATATTTACTGCTGGTTGCTGTCAGGTCAGCGGTGAGCAGATGGCTAAACATCTAACCAACATATAATGGTGACACCTCCTAATCTTATAGTACACACACAAGGCATGTCCATAAGTAAACTTATTCCTAGGCATCTGCAGTTAAGATCACCTTTCCTTAGGCACAGTTCCATATGGGACTGTTTAATACAGAATAAGGCAGTGGAAGAAGGGGTTCTACATACTAAGTACAGTCTCAGAATTCGAGCCCCATAGCTGAGCTGCATAGACATAGTTGGTGTCTGCTGAGGGCCAACAGTGAATGTCAGGTGATAGCATCCTGCATTCTTCACTGTGAGCCCTGCTTAATAATTTGAGGCTTCTGTGTAATATAAATACTGTTCATACCTCTCAACCTCCTGGAGCAAAAAATCTGGACAAAGACATAAATAATGGGGGACAAATGCCCAAAAATAAGTGTAATGTTTAAATATTACTCTTACAAGTTTAGCAAGTTGATAGAATAACAGGTTTTGCATTTGTGGGAATTTTATAAAGCGTGTGAAGTCTAAAACTCAACCTTCTGTAATTATTTTCTGACTTCAATCCTCAACGATTTGCCAATGATTTTCCAGAAAAACACAATTTTAGAGAAACAGAGCAAAAATATATGAGGCAAAAATCTAGACATTCTAAGAAAATCTGAACAGTTGAGAGGTATGATACTGTAAACAACTTGCAAGATGTCACAATAATGTGAACAGTGTTATCTGATTCGCAAGACACCAGCACCTTGTGTATACTATAAGCTATCATGTAATTACAAAAGTCACCCAAATCATAAAAAAGAAGTCTGGATTAGATAAAGTTCTGAAACTATTTACTTTTCATATCAAAACTTCTTAACTTTCAATGCAGCTTGGTCTCATAAACTGAAAGTAATAATAAAGTATTCTTTAATTACAATAGAAAACTGGAAAGGAAAGACTGTGAATGTAACATGTTATCAATAAATAATGTAACAAATGTGCTTGCAGAATAATTTTGTGCAAACTTCACAACATGAAAAGGAAAATGTCAGAGAGCTAGAGAAACTAACTGGAGGATAATTAACTACTGCCAGAAGTAAAACTAACATTTGAAGTTCCATGGGTCTGGATAACACTGTCAGTAGTTTTGTATACAGAATAAAAAAAACTGACTAAACCCCTCTCGAACATGTTAAACAAAATGCTGTCATGTAGATACACCCCTGACCTATGGTGATAGGCTATAGTGGTAACAGTTAATAATGGGTGGGGGCGTGTCACATCAGACCCAAATAATTTTAGACTGTTCAGCCTGACCAGCATTCCACATAAATTCATGGAGAGAGAGAGTCATAATGGAGCTTATCCAAAATGTCATGGGGGACCTACATTTGATAATTATGGTGTTTGAGTTTGCTAAGGGAGATGTCACCTTTTAAATCCTGTGGCATTCTTGGAAGAGGTTACAATAGCTGCAGACAGGGGGCTGACAATATGTACTACTGATCTTGTCCTTGCATGTGGTATTCTTCCAGATAAAGGAAATGCAAGAGAATAACAGAGAAATATAGAAGTCAAAAGGTAAAAACACTGCTTAATCATCAGGATATGAAATGCTATGGTAGTGACTTACGTTCCTATGCTCACAGAAGTTACTAGTGGCGTTCCACGCGTCTATATCATATTATCGTATGATGTAAATAGCGAACGCTATTTCATCGTACTGATAATATCGAAACAACAAAATATCGAACAAATGGAACAGCAAATTTTTTCCCAGGGAAAAAATTCACTGCTCCATAAAAAAAAAAAAAAAAAAAACTTAAACACAAATGTAATAATATTCAATAAAATAATAGCATTCGCTATTTAGTCCATTCAATAGCATCATATAGGGGCTGTTCCACAGGGGCTGCACCTTTCTTGAATTATTCCCAGATATAAAAGTGGGTAGTGGATTATGGAAAAATAAGCTTAAGATCTGAAAGATGGTGTACAAAAATAAATGTCAAAAATAGAACATCATGTGACTTGGCAAAAAAGGCATAACTTATGATTACAAAATAGAAGGTCAAATCATACCCCCCACCATTATTTTATATACACCATATACCACCTGAAATAACTTTAAAAGGCATAAGGTAAGTTCTTCACTAGACAAATCATTGGTTGGAATACTTGATTATTTAGAAAGGCTTTGAAAACTGCTGTCATATTCTGTTTCTTGTAGGATACTTAGAGGAGACCTCTGCTGTGTCTGTAAGATAATGCCTAATTTAGTTCTGTCTGAAAACCAATGCTTGCAACACTACACGGGAGAGAGCTAAACACATTGTTGTGAAGAGCTAACAAATGATTGGGGATCTTAATGCTAAATATTAACATCAATAATACAAAAAGGTGACTGCTACTTTATACAACACCTTCCAAAACTGATGGAATAAGCCTCCCTTTACAGTTTTACTTTTCAGAAACTAGTCATTAACTTACTCCAAAAAAAGGTTTCAGTTCAGAAACACAGTAATGCTAAAAGTATTACATGGGAGAAACTGAAAGACCACTGTAGTGGCAAGAAGCATATAGCACTACAGAAATATTGGTAGAGAAAGCCAGATGCAAATGCAGCAGTCCAGAGGCACAGCTAATGCAAATTAGCCGTATACACTACCTCAGAACTTTTTGTCTGGGATCGCAATAATGAGGTAGAGCAATTCAAAAACAAGCTCTAGCACACTATTAGGGGAGTCCAGGAAAAAATGTACATTGTCTTTTGATGCTGTACACTCAGTTGATGTTTATTGTTGCAGTAGAACTGTTAATGCTGCAGCAGGTAAGTACTACAAAAGTGTGGGTGTGTGGAGGGAGCATGTGTACACGAGTGCCTGTGTGTGTATGTGATGCCCCTGTACTGACCCGGTAATCAAGGAGCCCCAATCCTCACCACTGGCAACAGTGAGGGATGTACACAATGGGAGGATGACAAGTACACACACACTAAAGTACAATTTCCCTTAAGAGCACACAGAGATCACATTCAGTCTGTGGCTGGTTTCTGCCTCTTTCTCCAGATCCCCAATAAGACTCCCCACTGGCACAGCTATAGGGTTAAGATCTCAGCTGACTGGTCAAGTCACAACCTCCAGCACCCACTCTGTCCAACCAGTGTTTTGTGTCTCTGCCCAAGTAGCTGACACACACACACACACTTTGAGATTTGATTTATATACAAACACACAGACAATCCTGGGGAAGGCTGGTAGAGGTTTACTAGCTATGACCCCTTCTGTCTAGACTATAAAGTAGTTATCACTGCCACCAACCACTACTTATCAGCTACTCTAAGGCCCTTACAAAGGGCGCCCAATCCTACTGTGTAATGTTACTATTATCCAAATAGTAAGTATGACCAAGACCAAGGCTATTTAGGAGCGGCCTGTACAATGTCACCAAATACATTTGCAAGTACGCTAAGAGCTTAAATATGTCTCACAAATACAGAAAACATCTAAACTAAGCTTTACTATATTCCTATCTATATCTAAGAGAAATACTATGCCTAAATCTTACTTACAGAGCAACATGCAGGCAGAAGTGCTGAATAGATGTTTCTAGGTCTAAGACAAGATAGAAAATGCACACTCTTTCTCTGAGAGAGTTCTTAAATTATGAATAGACATTACTGCTGGGTCAACTTGGATGACATCACTCTTTGTCACCTGCCTTCAGTTCCCAGGCTGATACCAAAATAATTTTATCATCACTGTGTGAGACGTACATATCTCTCAGATGTGCAGCTGCTAGGAAGCAATAAAGCACTTTATCTTTTAAACCAAGTAATTAAAATTACCTTCAAGACAATAGAAACACTTCTAGCTCTAGACATTGTGTCTGCTTGCTGCACTGAAACACAATCATAAAATGCTTTGATTCCAACTTATTTTCTTGAAGTTTTGCAAGTTACCTCTGTTAGCTTCTACTATTAAAACATACATTTGCACAGGTATATAGTTTATATGCATTTCTGTTTTTTTCCAGTAGGGTACACTGTGGTTACATTCTTGAAGCTCAGTACATAACATACAGTTCTCTTACATATCTAAGACAAGCATATGAATCACATTACTATTCACAAATGACATATGATTATTTACAAAATTCCAGATAGCTGGGCTTGCAGTGTCACATTTCTATATAAATTATATCAACATTTTCAAGTGACATATAATTATTTACAAAATTCCCGATAGCAGGACTGGCAGTATTTTCCTGATGTCACATTTCTCCCCTCCCTGAAAACTCAAGCTAGTTTTTCAAGTGACCCTTGAGAAATGTTGCTTAAGAGGGATGAGCCTATCTGAGAATACCTTATCCCATGCCCTGACTTGAGATTCCAGCTGCCTTGGCATTGCTGACCCCAGTACTGTGCTGCACTGTCCGAACATATGCCTGCAACCCTAGGCTCCTCCATAGTAATTTTGTATTTTCCTGGCTGGCTCCCTGTAGCCATAGATCCCCATCAGATTCCTCCTTCCTTGTACTGCAAATACTTAGCACAAGGGCCTCCCTGTCATGGTAAGGTTTCATCATGTTAACATAGTACAATTTGTGCTCCTTCCTCCTGCAAAACAGTTCTAACATGTATTTAACATTACTGACCTTCTGTACCACCTTGTAGGATCCTTCCAAGGCTGCCTGCAGCTTGTTGTGTCTGACAGGAATGAGAACCATTACCTGCTGCCCCACAGCATACTCTCTAACTGGAGCATTCCTGTCATACCAGACCTTTTTCTGCTGTTGGGGTTCTGCCAGGTTCTCTTGGCCAAGCCCATGAGCTCCCTGAGCTTTCTCCTGAGGTTTAAGACATATGCAACAACAGACTCCTTGTGGGATTCACACTCACCCTCCCACTCAAATCAAATCTAGAGGTTCCCTCATCCTATGCCCATACAGCAAATCAAAGGTTAAAAAACTTGTGGATTCCTGGGGCACCTGTCTGTAAACAAACAACAGATGGGGCAGATATTTGTCCAAGTCCCTCTTAAACTGGTCTGCAAATGCCCATAGCATCATCTTGAGTGTAGAGTTTAACCTCTCAACAAGACCATTAGTTTGGTGATAGTAGGGGGTGGTCTTTATGTGCTTCACCCCACAGTACTTCCACAGACAAGCCAGCAGGTCTGACATGAAATTGGCACCTCTGTCAGTTAGTATCTCTTTTGGGAAACCTACCCTGTTGAAAATCTCTAACAAAGCTTTTGCCACCTTTTCTGCCTCAATGGAGGACAGAGCCACTGCCTCAGGGTATCTGGTAGCATAATCTACTATCACTAGAATATACCTTTTCTCTGTGGAACTTGAGATACACAGAGGCCCCACAATATCCATAGCTACCCTCTGAAATGGCTCCTTAATCACAGGCAAAGGCATCAAAGGAGCTTTTACCTTGTCTCCTGCCTTGCCTATCTTTTGGCACTAATCACAGGTCCTGCAGTACCCTGTTACATCTCTGGAAATCCCAGGCCAATAGTAGTTCTGCATAATACGTCTCTTTGTACGCTTTATGCCCATTTGACCTGCAAATGGAATATCATGGGCTATGGCTAGATATGCCATATGGTAGGCTCTGGGCACTACCAACTGCTGTATTCTCTCACCCGCTAACCCTCCATCAAGAGTCCACTCTCTATACAGTAACCCTTTGCCCCAGCACACATATTTCCCCTTACCTTGGGAATCAGGTGCCTCACTAGCTACCTGCCTCAGGCCTTGTAATGTAAGGTCTGAGAGCTGAGCCTGTCTCAACTCTCTCTTTATAACCTTTACCAGCTCCCCTTTCACAGGAAGTCTGGTTTTCTCTGACAGTGATGCCTCACTGTCAGCCTGAGTACTACTACTCACCTCTGCCCTTGCAGTCACGCTGTCCAAGGGAACATCAGTACCCATAGGCAGCTGTGGCTCACCTTCAGTCTCACTGTGACAGGGTAGCTCCCTTCCTGAAGTAACCACCTCACCAGTCCTGGCTGCAAGTGTGTAGTCTGTCTGGGTCTTCCCCAGGCTACCAGACTCACATGCTTGTCTCCAAGCCTGTCTGCATGTAATTGCATACACACAGGGTGCTGCATTATCAAAATCATTCCCTATCAGGACATCTGCAGGGATATCATCAAACACACCTACTTGCTTGCTTCCTTTTGCACCCTCCCAGTCAAAGTGAAGCCTAGCCAAAGGTATTGGGAATGAAGTCCCTCCTAAAGTTCTGACTGGAGTAGACTGCCCAAGCAAGTAATGCTCCTCTGTAACCACTGAAGGCTTCACAATGGTTAGGTCAGAGGCTGTGTCTCTCTTAGCAGGTCTATATTAGAACACCGAACATTCAAAATTTCAAGTGTTCTAATATTGACCCGTTTTCAGCAAATGCTGAAAATATCGAAGAAACAGAAAAACTTATTTTTTCCTAGGGAAAGAATTTGGTTGTCTGTTTCTGTTGCTTCAGTATTTTCAGCGCTGTGCTGGAAAGTTGCAGGTCGGGTTCAGGTAAGTGTGTGATTGTGTGGACATGAGGGTTAGGGTGGGTTAGGTGAGTTAGGGTTAGGGCTCGGGTCAGGTAAGTGTGCGATTGTGTGGATGTGAGGGTTTGGGCGGGGTAGATGAGTTAGGATCAGGGCGTGGGTGAGGTGACTGTGCGATAGTGATGGACTTTAGGGTTTGGGTTAAGGTAAGTGGATAATTAGTGGTGTATGTATAGTTTAGTGTAGGATTAGGAGTAAGTGTTTAGGTGTATGTGTGTGGATTTCTCTTTGTTTGGTGTGCTTGTGTTGTGTGTATGTGTTTTGGAACAGCAAATTTTTTTCTCTAGGAAAAAATTTGCTGTTCTGTTTGTTCGATGTTTTCAATTTTCGATTCATTGGGTTCAATATTAGAACACTCGAAATTTTGAACGTTCGGTGTTCTAATATAGACCCTCTCTTAGCTATGGCCTCTTTCACATTCACTAAGATAGGATATAACCCTTTGTGGTAGTTTGGTACCCTTGTTGTCTCGAGACAACCTACTGTTGGCATTTTATCATTCCCACTTACTGTCTCTCCCACCTTTTGTTCCCCACCTTGCCTCCATGGACATCTATATGCTACATTGCCCCACTGGTTGCATTTAAAACATTTAACTCTTGGTCCTGGATGTGCACCTGGACAGTGGCTTCCCCTACTACTGGCGGACTCTGTTGGGGCAGTCTGGTCTGCCCACCATGGGTTCCCTTAGACCCACGAGTAGCACTGGGTGCCCCTTTCCTGTGCAGTGATGCCCTGCTTGCTAGATATAGGTCTCCCTTCTTCCCCAATTCACCTGCAGTATTGCATTGTCTATCAGCTAACCATATTCTCATGTCCTCAAGCAAAGTGCTAAGGTCTTGTTCCCTCACCAAAAGGTCTGCCAGCTCTTCAAAAGTGGTGACCTGACATCCACTCACCCACCTATAAAAATAAGTGCTTAGTTCAGCAATATATTCACACACACTTTCATCTCCCTTGCATCTGTGCTCACAAAACTTTTTCCTATAAGCTTCAGGTGTTAACTTAAAGCATTCTAACAAATATATTTTGACTGTATTATAACTTAAACAATTGGTATCAGACAGTTTAGAAATTGCAGTTACAGTTTTGCCATGGAGTAAGGGGGGCAGGAACAATACCCAGAGCCCTTGGTCAACATTATACTGTTTACATACGCTCTCAAACATATGAATGAAACTATCAAAATTATCCCCCTCTGTAAATTGTGGAAGAAATTTACTGACCTTTGTTGCTTCTGGGGTTCGGTTACTCCCTACCTCATTACTTCATGACTCTGGCGAAGAGTCAGCATCTCCTTTTCATGCTGCCTCTGCCTCTCATTCTACTCAGCCTGCAGACATCGCAGTTTCTCATTTTCCTCAGCCTCCAGATGTGTCAGCCTTTCTGCTGCTTCTATTTCCAAACACTTGGCCTCCAACTCAAGTCTCTTTAACTCCAGATGGATTTTTAATTTCTTTGTGGAAAGGTTGAGCTGTCCATTTTCTGAGAGTTGTACATCTCCATGGGCAGTCTCATTGTTGTCCTCCTGGTTGCTATTCTGTGATGTAGCTGTGACTAAAGCTGCATTCATGTCTGCTTTAGTCAGGCTGGCATACATCAGTCCTTTACCCTGGCACATCTTGCCATACCCCTCTGCTGACATGCTTGTCTGCTCTCCCTGACTAACTAAGCTAACAAAAAAAAATAATACAATTGTGATATGAACACTGAATGTTCACTGTATGGCTGATTGAGAGTATAAACACCTTCAGTGACCTCTGTGCACAAGCGACAGGAATTTAATATCCACACCACTACAAGCCAATTAATATGTGATGTGGCTAACTCACCACTGTCAAGCAATTAATATTTGATGTGGATATCCCACCACTGCCAGCAATTAATATGTAATGCCCCTGCACTGGCCCAGTAATCAAGGAGCCTCAATCCTCACCACCACTGGCAACAGTGAGGGACATACACAATGGGAGGATGACAAGTACACACACAGTAAAGTACAATTCCCCTTAAGAGCACACAGAGGTCACAGTCAGTCTGGGGCTGGTTTCTGCTTCTTTCGATCCCCAGTAAGACTCCCCACTGGCACAGCTATAGGATTAAGATCTCAGCCGAGTGGTCAAACCAAAACCTCCAGTACCCTCTCTGTCCAACCAGTGCTTTGTGTCCCTGCCCAAGTAGCTCACACACACACACACACACACACACACACACACACACACACACACACACACACACACACACACACACACACAATTTGATTTATATACAAACACACAGACACTCCTGGGGAAGGCTGGCACAGGTTTACTAGCTATGCTTTCTTCTGCCCAGACTATAAGGTAGTTATCACTGCCACCAACCACTACTTATCAGCTACTCTAAGGCCCTTACAAAGGGTGCTCAATCCTACTGTATAATGTTACTATTATCCAAACGATAAGTGTGACCAAGACCAAGGCTATTTAGGAGTGGCCTGTACCGTGTTACCAAATACATATGCAAGTACTCTAAGAGCTTAAATATGTCTCACAAATATCAGCCATAAAGATAGGTTTAAATATATTTAATAATAAATGATAAAAGAACAAGGCAATACTCAAAAACACAGTAACTACAGAGTTCAGCATCACAGGAAATATTTTAAAACAACATTGCAGGGCAGTCTCAAATAAATACAGAAAACATCTAAACTAATCTTTACTATATTCCTGTCTATATCTAAGAGAAATAATATGCCTAAATCTTGCTTACAGAGGCAGAAGTGCTGAATGAATGTTTCTAGGTCCAAGACAAGATACAAAATGCACAGTCTTTCTCTGAGAGAGAGTTCTTAAATTACTAATAAACATTAGTGTTGGGTTAACTTGGATGATATTTGTCACCTGCTTTCAGTTCTCAGGCTGATACCAACAGAATTTTATCATCTCTGTGTGAGAAGTACATATCTCTCAGATGTGCAGCTGCTAGGAAGCAATAAAGCACTTTAAATTTTAAACCTAGTAATTAAAATTACTTTCAAGACAATAGAAAACTTCATGCTCTAGACATTGTGTTTGTTTACTACACTGTACACACAATCATAAAACACTTTGATTCCAACTTATTTTCTTGAAGTTTTGCAAGTTAACTCTGTATGTTCCAGCTTCTACTATTAAAACATACATTTGCACAGGTATATAGTTTATATAGATTTCTGTTCTTTTCCAGTAGGATGCACTGTGGTTATATTCTTGAAGCTTAGTACATAACATACATTTGTAGGACAAGCATATGAATAAAATTACAATTCACAGAGGACATTTGATTATTTAAAAAATTCCAGATAGCTGGGCTGGCAGTATTTCCCTGGTGTCACAGGGTGTGTGTTTGTATTTGTGTGTGTGTGTGTGTGTGTGTGTGTGTGTGTGTGTGTGTGTGTGTGTGTGTGTGTGTGTGTGTGTGCACGCATGTGTGTTTGGGAAGGCGTGATCGTCATGGGGTGTGTATGTATGAGTGAACAGATTGGTTAGTATGTGTGTGGTGTGTGTGTGTGTGTTTGTATATATAACTATGTCTAAGCTTAACAACCAAACCTATGAATGTAATAATACTGTTAACATCTGTGCAGTACTACAACTGAAATCTTTCCTTGCTGAAATGTAAATCTCCACCCAAAAGTAAGCATTACTATTCAGGCACAACGAGACATTAAATTGAAGAAGGATAAACAAAACCCATAAAGTAGTGCTGGTGACCTTTGGCATTCAGGAAAGACTGCTATAAAGTTCCATAGCAATGAATAGCAGCTATTGTTCTTTGTTAACATATTCCCTCACTAATTTTTTTTTTTTTTAGTAGTTAGGAGAAAAAGTCTTCTTTATTAGAGTTTCCTGTAGGTCACTGTGTGGCTATGTCAGCACACGTTTGAACACAGATTTAGTCCCTTTGTGACTGATCAGCTATAAGATGGGGAAAAAAATAACACAAACAGTAACACTGTTGCTGGGATGGGTGAGGGGCACCAATGCTGCTCTAGTTTCTCAGTACTCTGTACAGTTTCAGGGAGGTAATGGTTACAAGAAAAGTATAAACAATTTATTTTACAAAAACAAAAGAAAAAAATAACAGATTCGCAAACGACACAACACTTTTTTTTTAATAACAATCTGGTACGTAGATCAATTTGCCTTCACAGGATCTTACATCATTCAGCACCCTTCCTTTTATATATATATATATATATATATATACATATATGAAATATAAAATGATGCAGTTAATAATGTAAAACAGGAAGAATGTATAAAATTATAATTAATTAAAAGGTATTTAACAATTACGTTATTAAGAAGGTAAATGATCGATTTTTCACTGTTTAAAAGGGTAAGTATGTTGAATGATATCAGATCATGTGAAAGTGTATTGCCAAGGTGCCAGGTTGTTAAAGTAAAAAAAAAAAAAAAAAAACAAAAAAAAACAACACAAAGTCTGGTACAGTTTCAGGATTTCTTTATTTTTTTTTAAGATAATCGATGCAGACAGAAACTGAGGGTATTCATAAGCAGCACTTTAGTACAGGTCCGATTGTATAAGAAGCTCATACCAGAAAAAAACTAATTTTCTTACTTCATCCTGAAAAAAACAATACCACTGTCAGAATCAGCGACTGCTAGTTCCTCCCCCAAGTCTTACTAACTATGTAATAGTCAAGAAAGGTAAGCTAATTCTGTGCTAGATGAAAGCATGACACTAAAGGATAACTTGACATGTTAAAATGATTGACTTGCCTCAACTTTTCTTTATATAGTTCTGCTATCTGGTGAGTCAGCTGCTTATTGCTTTTCTATAGTTTTTGTTGCACACTTAAAAAATGAATAAAAATGAATTTGAAAAAAATACTTAGGTTTGCCTCTCTCAGATAACAGTCAAAAGATTTACCTTGGAACAGCAGTGCCATTTAGAGAAACAGTAAGAAAAGAAGATGCCTGATGTGCATTCATGGGTGCCTGCACAAGCAGTCAGTAATGCTCACTAGGCCCCTGTTAACCACACCTCAGTTAAAAGGGATAACCAGTGATAACAGGTAATGCTCACAGAGATAGAGATTTCCTACAGTAAATCATATCAAGAGCTAGGGATGTCAGTGTGTGTGTGTGTGTGTGTGTGTGTGTGTGTGTGTGTGTGTGTGTGTGTGTGTGTGTGTGATTTGTTCTAACATGTGCACACTTTTATTCTGGATGGGCATCAGCCAGAAAAATCTACTAGAAAATGCTAAGGAAATTGACTTTTTTAAAACCGGAAATTCCAGAAGGGTCATTTATTGCCACTAGTCCCCAGTCTTAATATTTTTCTCTTGGCAGGCAATGTACAGGAAATCTGGCGGTAGGGAGTGAGAGGCAGACAGAATGCCTAAACTTATTTACAAACAGATCCTGCAACAAGAATAAAGTTCAAAGAGTTCTGGAATGCATGAAATGTAACATCAGAACACTGACATATCACTGCTCTGTGAAACCGATAAACTCCTTTTGGTACAATAAGGTTTATTATGACCAGTAGCTGACCTTAATCATACACTAATCTTTGCCTAGTCCATAACTACAGAAGGACTAAAACACCAGAAAAATAAAAACTGTCCCTTCTCTTCACAAATATTCCTCACTTCAATTCTGGGCAACTCTGCCATCTTTGCAGCTGTAGAATCCCTCAGCATTAGCAAAGGACACTGCTCTTAGATTACAATAAAGTGCGCTGTAAGATTGGTGCTAGTCTGAGGACTGTAACACATCCATAGAATCAATAGGACAGCAGTCACAAAATATGCCCTCCTCATTCCAGATGGACTTATAGAGAGAAAAGAAAAAACGTTACTAAAAAAAGTATTGCTTGTCTCATGTAGATCACCTTATTATGCATTCAGACCATACCTCATTTCTACCTCTTATCCTTATATTGGTTATCAGTGAAGAGGCCCTTGAGAAGACACTATGCATTTGCAGACTCCTCTACTGCTTTGTTTTATCTGCTGGCAGGCAGAGGACTGATCTATGTGTTAACCAGTAGCACTGAAAAACTCAACAAAAAAGGCTTTCTCTAATTTCTCTAAATATGGCTACCTCCAGTTTAACTCAGATGATTTCAGTCTATTCTGACTCAATCTAGAATCCAAATTCTATACAGTTTTGTTTTAATAACTCTTTTCAGAGCAGCATATGCTAGATGCCCTCCTCAGGGACTGGTCTCTGTATCAGAAGATGACCTATAGATGACACTGCATTACTGGTGCACCCTAAGGGAACCATATTATGCTTCTCTTTTCCTAAAGATACTCCCCATTCCTGTGCTCTGCTCCATAATATTACATTTCTGTAACCAGATATAATTCCATCATATGATTCCACTATGTCTTGTTGAGTCAACATCAGTCCAAGCTACATCTGGAAGAAACTAACTTGTTGAAGCTTCCACTATATGAAAAAAAAACATAAAAACATTTTTTGCAGAAGTAACTCTCGCTGCACCATACCACATACAACCCTCTTACTTAACTATACTGTAACACAAGTTATGAGAAAAATGAAAACGCCAAAATACACTTCCATTGCACAAATAAAAATATGTCAGCAATGATTCTTTATTTGGAACAGAGATTGGAGAGTTGCATATTGTGGAAGTGTACTCCACAAGTTCAAAACTCATCCAGTTCACACTTCATTAAGGGAGGGGAAGACATACAAAATTATACTTGGCAGAAAGTACAGTTGTGTACACTTACCATAAATGTAGATGTTCGAGTGTATTCACTGTTGCAGTCCTTACAAATGGGTTATCCGGCTCCCAGTAGCCCACAGTCGGCCAGAATACCGAAGTCCTTGGTATATGACGTCGGCTGCCTATGGATTAAGCCTGATGCCAGGACGTCAGGTACAAAGGCAGGCAGCCAATGTCATTTCCTCAGTTTTTCTTGCCATAACTGTCAGGAACCCCCAAAAAAGGTAAAACCAGGTAAAGAGAACAAAAAAATCCAGTTTCTGCCCTAGGAAAAAAAGGGGGGGGGGTGGAAGGGAAGGAAACCAGGACTGCAACAGTGAATACCCTCGAACATCTACATTTATGGTAAGTGTACACAACTATACTATGTTCATCATGTTTCACTGTTGCAGTCCTTACAAATGGGTTGATTCCCAAAGCCCAAGAAAAAACAAAAAGGGAGGAGGAACACCACTGATTAATGGTTGGTAAGAATGCCCTGCAACACTGCAGTGGCAAAAACAGCCCTGGAGTTAGAAAACAAGGGCAAATTGTAATGTTTGGTGAAAGTGTGGACAGAAGCCCAGGTAGATGCTTCCAGGATGTCCTTAGTAGGTACACCTCTAAGAAAAGCTGCTGAGGTAGAGGTAGCTCTAGTAGAATGGGTCCTAATACCCTGAGGAGGAACCTTGCCATGCTGTAAGTAACAAAAGTGAATACAATGAGCAATCCACTTAGAAATAGTCTGTTTAGAAATAGCCTTGCCCTGGGCTTCAGGAGCAAAACTGATCAACAACTGATCTGACTTTCGAAAAGGTTTAGTCCTGTCCAGGTAAAATCTAAGTTGCCTATGCACATCCAGTGAATGCAGCAACCTTTCTGCTCTACTCTGAGGATTAGGAAAGAAGGTAGGCAGGTGGATAGACTGGTTGAGAGTCAGGCTAGAAACCACCTTAGGCATAAAAGAAGAATTAGTCCAAAGAGAAACCCGATCCACATGGAAAGTAATAAAAGGCTCTACTGCCATTAAGGCCTGCAGCTCAGACACTCTTCTAGCTGAAGTAATGGTCAAAAGAAAAGCAGTTTTCCAGGAGAGAAACTTCAAATCTGCTGAGGCAGCTGGTTCAAAAGGAGGCAGAGTAAGATTCTCAAGCACAAAATTAAGATCCCAAGCAGGAGTAGGTGCCCTTCTGGGAGGCTTTAAATTGCTAGCTCCCCTGAGAAACTGTTTCATCAAGGGATGAGAGAAAATGGGTTGTTCAAAGGAACAATGAGCAGAAAAAGCTGAAGCATGAATCTTGATAGAAGATAAGGAAAGTCCACCATTAAGTAAACCTGCCAGATAATCAAGAATTAGAGGAAGAGAAGGTTGAGATGGGTCTTCTCCTCTAGTCTGCATCCAAATGGAGAATTTTTTCCACTTATCTGCATAAGATTTCCTAGTACCAGGCCTCCTGGCCTCACGAAGGACCTCAACTACCTGCTGAGAAAGGTCTAAATTATGAGCCAGCCAGTCAAATGCAGAGTCTGAAGGTGAGGATGCAGAATCTCTCCTCCATCCTGAACCAAGAGATTTGGTATCAGGGGAAGATGCCAAGACTGAGACTGGGAGAGACTGCAAAGAAGTGGATACCAATGCTGCCTGGTCCAGTCTGGGGCTATGATGATGGCCCTTGGTTTTTCATCCCTTATCTTTAACAGCACTCTGGGAAGAAGAGGTAGAGGAGGGAAGGCATAGACCGATAGCTGTGTCCAGGGGAAGGACAGAGCATACACTTTCCAAGCCTTGTCATGATGATCTCTGGTGCAAACGGTTGAAAGAAGGTGGTTGGTTGGAAAAGAAAAGTGATCCACCTGGGGACTGCCCCAACTCTGAATAATGTGATGAAAGATGGTCTAGTTTAGTTGTCACTCATGAGGATCCAAGACCTGCCTGCTCAATCAGTCTGCCAAGGTGTTGAGCCTTCCTGGAAGAAATTGGGCTATCAGATGAATGCCCAGAGAAGCTGCCATGGACCATAGTCTCATGTTTTGTCTGCACACGGGGTATGAGTGAGTCCCTTCCTGCTTGTTGATGTACCACATGATTGTAGTGTTGTCTGTCCTGACTAGAAGAGTACCAGGAGAGAGAAGATGCTTGAAAGCCATCAAGGCCTGCTGAACTGCCATCATTTCCTTCAGATTTATGTGTAATTGAGCTTGCTGATCACTCCAAGCTCCCTGAATGCATGTGCCCTCTAGATGTGCTCCCCAAGTATAATCCGAGGCATCTGTGGTGAGAGTCTGGTTGGCAGGAGGTGGACAGAAAGGTAGGCCTCTGTTCTGTGCACAGGCCATTGCCCACCAAAGGAACTCTGTCTGCAGGCAGGGAATCAGAGGAAGAATCAAGTCCAAATCCTGAGTGTGTTGACACCAAAGGTTTTTGAGGTACCATTGTATTTTCCTCATATGCAATCTGGCATATGTAATCATCAGAATACATGAAGCCATGAAACCCAGGGCTTGCAGGAATTGCCTTGCAGAGAGCTGGGTCATGCTTGCCAGGTTCTTGAAGTAGTTTGAAAGATCCATCTGTTTCTCTTGAGGGAGAGATACCATCTGAGCAGTTGTGTTCAGACTCACTCCCAGGAATACAATCTCCCTGGTGGGTACCAATTTTGACTTCTTTTCATTGATTGTGTAGCCCAAAGAGGTGAGAAGGTTCTTCACAAAGTCCAAATCCTTTAGAAGTTGCTCTGGAGAGTTTGCTTCAATAAGGCAATCGTCCAAGTAAAGATAAATTTGAATGTTTCTTTGCCTGCAAAAGGCAATGACTGGAGCCAGACATTTTGTAAAAATTCTGGGAGCAGTAGATAAGCCAAAGGGCAGTGCAGAGAATTGGAAGTGCCTGTTCCCTGCCCTGAAACAAAGGAACTGCCTGCAGCTTTTCCTTATAGGGATGTGTAAATAAGCTTCTTTTAGATCCAAAGTCACCAGCCAGGAATCCTTGGCCAGCATTGGCAGCAACTGCTGAAGAGTGAGCATTTTGAATTTGGGAATCACCAGAAAAGTGTTTAGAATGGACAAATCCAGAATAGGGCACCAGGTGCCCTCTTTATTGGGGACCAGGAAAAGTCTTGAGTAAAAACCCTGGCCTATATGTAGTGCAGGAAGTGGCTCTATTGCTTCCAGGTTTAACAAGGAAGAAACTTGTTTTTCTGCTTCTGCTCTCTGAAGTGGGGGAATATCTGGGTATCCTTGGAGGACTGAGAAGGTGTGAAAGGAGAATTTGTAGCCTTTGGATACTATTTTTAGCACCCATTTGTCATCCGTGATAGTGTGCCAGACGTCTGCAAAAATGGCTAATCTTCCCCCCAAAGGAAACTGTGGACCCGCAGAGGCAAGCAGGGGAAGGCCGGAGTCACTGAGAATGTTTGCCTTGGGAAGTTTGCTTAGAACTCCCTGATTTTGAAGATGAAGCCTGCCAGTCTTTAGCCTTTTGAGGGGTGGAAGTCTGTCCCCTGGAAGACCTGTAGTCCTTAGATCTAGTGCGACCCTGTTTACTAGGGTCAGGAAAAGTCCAACTCTTAGAAGGGTAATGCCTGCTAAAACAAGGAGGCTGAACATGCAGGAAGTCCTTAACAGTTTGCATAGACTTAGCCTTAGCCTCCAATGTCTTCAACACCTCTTCTGCTTTGCTTCCAAAAAGATTGTCCTTATGCAAGGGCACATCCAGTGATTTAGATTTTACAGGTTCAGAAAGGGGCTGTTCCCTGAGCCAAACATTTCTTCTGATAACAGAAACAGTGGTCGCTGCTCTGCAAGAAGCCTTCAAAGTGTCAAAACCACAATGTAGAGAATGTTTATTAACCAGAGTGGCTGAATTCAATAAGTCTTGCATGTCCTTATTCTCCATCAGGGAGGGAACACCAGCAATTTTACCCTTAATGGCCACCAAAGTATGTTGCTGATACTTAAGCATATGAAAGAGACAATTAACAGACCTAATAGCCTGGGTGGAAGAAGTATAAACCTTTTAACACCACCTGTCTAAGGCCCTAGATTCCCTGTCAGAAGGAACAGGATTTTTAGCAACAGTGGCCTTAACACCCTTAGGGCCCTGAGAAATAATCTCTGGATCAGCAGTAGGATTTTTGAAAAGGAACTGCTGAGAATCAGGAATTCTATAATACCTCTCTGGCTTTCTGGGAGCAGGAGGAACAGAATTAGGAGTCAAAGAATTTTCCATGAAAATATCAACAACTTCCAAAACTGGAGGAATAGCCAAAGACTTATGCTGAGGTAAATCCAAGAACTCCCTTAGACTCAGGGTAGTCTTGACTTTCCCATCTGAAATGCTCCCTGAGGGTATTCAGAGCATCCCCAAACAAGAAATCTTCTGGGGGAGAGGCTGAAGGGATAGAGTCTTCAGCATCAGAATCCTTAAAACCAGAAAAAAGCTGAGAGTGTCCCTCTTCATCAGCAGAGGCACTGGAAACCTTCTGAGTCTGAGACAGACAAAACATCCGGGGACAATTCCATGGCCCTCTTAGAAGGTGGTGGCTGAGAGCCCCTGATAAGAGTCAAGAGATCACTAGCTATCTTAACCATTTGAGCCTGAGGCAATTGACGGGAGTCCAGCATCTGTTTAGTGGTAGATTCTCAGCTGGGGGGCCTGCTGGAAAGCTGAAGGGACTCAGGAGGCCTAGCCACCACCGAAGTGTGAACTGAGGTCGCCAGTCTGGATCTGGTCTCCGGGTGGAGAAAGAGGCCTCTGAAGCCAGCGCCTGCTTAGCGGCCCTGGATCCATCAGAGGCAGTGACAGGCGGAGGGTCCGAAGGCAAAGAAGAAGCCTGCAAAATGGATGGCTCAGCCAAGGCCTCCGAAGACGCCTGCTGCTGAACATCTGCGGACTGCAGGGGCAAAGGAAGCACCTCACTGGCTACCGCTGAACCGACAACCAATTTAAAAGGGGTGTCATCAGTTAATTTAACCTTAGGCCTGTCGCAATCCTTATCCTTTCACTTCTTGGAAACATCCGAAGTTGGGAGACCAGAGGATGCCATACCACCAAACTCAGGCTAAACTCTGAAGTGCTTATACAAAATCCTAGCTCTATGGCGAATGGTATGCGGGTTGAAAGAAGCACAGAGATCACAATTTGGGATGTCGTGCTCAAGGCCCAAGCAAGTAATACAGTAAGAATGAAAATCACGATGCAGAATCTCTTTTCCACAAGCAAGACAGTTGTTAATTTTCTCTGACATTCATTAAAGCAAAAAAAAAGGGTCTCCAACGGGATACTTATCAGAGGATGTCTTCAACTTTATAAGTCAGAATACAAAAAGAAGGTAATCGGCCGACCTGCACTCATGCGAGTTGCTTCTGCTTCGGGCTCTGCGGCAAGAAAGACCAAGGAAATGACGTTGGCTGCCTGCCTTTGTACCTGACATCCTGGCGTCAGGCTTAATCC
This sequence comes from Protopterus annectens, assembly GCF_019279795.1. Lineage (NCBI taxonomy): Eukaryota > Metazoa > Chordata > Ceratodontiformes > Protopteridae > Protopterus > Protopterus annectens. Next base: position 1,351,944,582 of record NC_056741.1, on the reverse strand, counting down.
GGAGGCAGCCGACGTCATATACCAAGGACTTTGGTATTCTGGCCGACTGCAGGCTACCGGGAGCCAGATAACCCATTTGTAAGGACTGCATCAGTGAAACACGATGAACATCCAGAGGATACATCAGCTGTCACGTGATGTCATCACTATATAAATATATGTTTGTTGAATATATGTAGACACACATACACACAGAGAAAGTACAAAGTATTATAACTAAAATCATATGAAAAATGAACAATACAAAATGCTACAGAATTTGATATATTATTCAAGTGAATCCACTCCAAATATAAATTAAGCAACTAGCAGTAAAACAGATTTTCTCTGAAGTATATACAAACATTTTCATATGCTTAAAATAAGGTTCTTAATTGTGCAAGTGGCCAAAATCTATATAACCAGCAGCCACGTATAAGCAACAAGGCAACTCCATCGGATAGCAAGCAGAGTTTGCATGCATGTAAATAACAGGTAGGCAAATCCCAAGTGCTGATGCATTTAGCAGGACAACACGCAACCATGGTTCACAGTTGCAACAGCAGTGACAGTAGTGTTCTAAACATTTTAGCAGCAATCTAAAACTTGGTAGCACAGTCCTCATAAATCAAGTTATGGAATCACATGCAGTAAAATTCAGAACCACTGCAACCCTAAAATGCTGCTGTAATAGTCCTGAGGGCAGTAACAGCACTCCCAAATGATGAAGGCTCCAATATTCACCAGGACCATATACAATGATATTTCTGGAAAACAGATGATTGCTGGACAACAATTCCAAAGTGCTAATAGCAACCTGAAAAGCAATAACAGCAGTAGTGAATGCTGATAGTTTCTGCAACTTGGAAATGTAGGAATCTTGAAACCTGTAAACTTGTAAGCTGGGAAGTCTGGAACCCTGAGCATTATGGGAAGAATCTCAAACCCAAGTAGGGATGTCCTAGTTGTGAAGTACAATGTTAAAACTGACAGTAAGTTCAACACCAGAAATTCACTATGTTCAAAGTCTAAAATGGATTCTAAGGTGATTCAATTAACAATCCCAACCATTAATCTGATAAACATTCAAAGTGCAGTTGCTGAAATAAAATTAAATAAGCATATTTCATGATATGGAGTCACAAATTACACTCAGTTTTCTGCTCTGATCTATTCTCTTGTCATCTGATCAGACAAAGAAAGTAATCACTTACATAAACCAATATATTTACAAAAGCTGTGTTTCATACAAGCATGTGTGAAGCGATTATTTAAGATAATGAAATGTGAACGATTGCCTGTTAATTATTAGCAGAAATGCTTGCACCACTGTCTCAGGCAATGTTAGTCAGGTGCATGCTACATTTTCTATGTCTGTCTTGGGTCATCTATGTCCACATCTTTCTGCTGTTGTCCATGCCCTCTTTTTCCCTATGCCCTTAACCTTCATACTCACCTTCCACTCTTGTACCACACAGTGCATCCAAACTATAGACTCCTTTCTTTTCATTTTTTTTCTACTGAATTTATTTTCATTTCTCTAAGCCTCATCTCATAGTCCACCCATCAGTTCACTTCATCATTTTGGTAGGTATGTAGAGTATATTTTTATTGGCTTTAGTTTTCTATGGTCACTAGAAATGGATACTGCTCTCCAGATGTGGCCTTACTATTGGTCTATATGATGAAAAGTTGCAGTCAGCATTAATGGATCCCAGAGGTACACATCCCATCATTTTATTGCTTTCATTATTTAACTTGCACATTGCAAACTCTCATTCAGCTTAGAAGTATTTATCCATCCCAGATCCCTTCTCTCATGAGTCCAGCGTGCCCCATGGATTAGGTATATTTCCTAAAGATTCTTCCTGGTAAACTTCAGATCCATGTTTACATCTGTTTGCACCCTGTCCAGTTATTCTGCAGGCTATTGCATGTCCACCTGGAGCCCTGCCCCTCCAGCTGTGAACAATGTCCTTGTTTCTAACCCTTCAGCATATAAGTTGATTAGTTTACCATATTCTCCTCCCCTGGCACAATATGTAACACAGACAGTCTGAGCAGCATTGGAACCACTGATGAACCCTGCAGCACCCAACAATGATGTCTGCATAGACAGCCCCCTGTAAGCACCTTCACACTCCTCTTCAACCAGTTTCTTATTCACTTCACCATATAAACTTGACACCTATGACATGTCACAACTAGCATTATGTAAGGCATGATGTTAAATGTCTTTCTGAAGTTTAGATACACATCCATAGGTTCAAAGATAATTAGTAGCCTAGCTGGCCTTGTGGACCATTTTAAGCCTAGCCTAGCCAATTTCTCTGAATGACGAGAATCAAACCCTGTACCTTGTCTCTGTGAGTTAAACACCTTAACCATCATGCCACCCCAACTACACAGAGCTTCCCCTGCTCACCTCTTTTGTGACCCAGTCATAGCAGTGCTTGAAAGTGGAGTAGCAAATTGATTTTTTTCTTCCTTCTGTGTCTTGGACATTTTTTTCAGTGCTTCTGATGCTCAGGGTTTGCATCTTTGCCTTTCATATTAGCACTCCTTCTGCTATCACACAAATGTAATGTATTTCATTGTATCCAAGATGGAATGCTATATTACTATTCTGCAGTCATAACCCTTCACATGTCCCCTGAATGTGTTTATGAGCCTGCAACATTTCTGTCATTTTTTTCCTGTCTTCACGTGTGAACAAATCTTTCCTCATGCATCTCTCTAGCCTTTCCTTTCACCATTCTTCGGTCTTTCTCTTTAGTTTTCAAACAACTTTATTTTCTTCTTTCTGGATGGCCTCACAAAATGGATACAGTATTTACCAGTAACCTAGATAGCAACAGTATGATCTCCTTCTCCTTGAAGTCCATTCCCAAAGGATGCAGTCTAGCATTTTATTTACTTCTGCTTCACCTTTTCACTCTATCCCTGGTGGTTCATTCTGAACAGGACTGCCATCATCAGGTCTTTTCCTGCTTTACTACATTTATCTGGGCATGACAATCTTCTACAGCACTTTAAGATGTTTACTGCTTGCATATAATACCATGCCTTGTGGTTTGCAAGCTGCTTCGACTTTGCACCCCATTCTGATACCCTGTCACATGTCTTTTGTATTCAAATGAGACACCGTGGTATGGTATGGGTTTAAGTCATTTATTGTACAGAGACACATCAGGAGCTGTAACTGGAACATATACTTCAAACTTCATATGTTTACTGAATCACACATTACTTCTAACGCACTCACGTCATGTGCATCTCCATTCAAGATTGCACTCACTCTGAATGACTATACAAAATGGCATTGATCTTGCACATGCTCAGTAACTTATATGCACATGTTCTCTGACTACAGTGGCTGACTAGGTACAATATACACACTGATCTACATCCTCCCTCTTTAATTTTGTTTGACATGCAAATAGGAGAACAAAGACATGTTGAGAGCTAGACAATACATCAACATCTTGATAAACAAAACTGAGTTCAAGTCCAAGTCACTGTGTATTTAGGATTTGGTCTGGAAATTCTACCTGATGGGGTAACATAGAAATTCTGACTGGGTTTAGCAACAGGGACAGTATCTGGGGATTCTCTTACAACTGGAACATCAGGGATTGCATCTAAATTATTTGAAGAAAGCACTGTCCTTTTGAAAATATCAGCATATTCACTAAAAACATTCTGTGGATGTGTTTCTGTACAATAAACAACATGAACCAATATTGTGCTTCAGTGTCTCATTTGAATACAAGAGACATGCAACATCCATCTAGTATCCTGTTTGGGAATAAACCTGCTTCTTGCTGTACTCATCAGTCATGCCCAAAACCCACACACCACTCTCCTTCCGTCTAATAAAAGAATATTATTATGACAGAGTAGCGAGATCAGGGGAAAGTAGCAGGCAATGATGTACTACTGCAACACACACATGCGTGCACGTGCACACACACACACACACACACACACACACACACACACACACACACACACACACACGCACACAAACAAAAACAGAAAAAGAGACTGACTTCTCCCTGCATGACACGTACCACGCCCATATGAATACATCCCAAACTGACTAGTACTGACTAGTACGTGCCGCAGGTGCTTAGTAAGTATAAGGGCTTAACGACTTCTTTTGGACTAGCTCACATTACTCCCACTCCTCTATAATACTACGTGACTCCTGCCTAAGTAACATAGTAACTCGAACCCTTAACAATAAAGACCTCATTAATGTAGGGCAACTTCTATTTCATCTTACTTGGAGAATACAAAAATGATGCAGAAATCCTACTTTGAAGCTATAAAGTTGTCTGCCTCAAAAAGGAACTTATTAAACCCTACTTCAGTACTGGTAGACATTGTCTTTAGACAGAGAGTAATACATTTCACAAGGTCCATATACCTGCCAGCCTTTCGTCACTAAACTCAAGTTATTTCCATTGGCCAAGTAAGAAAATAAAACCTTCTTTATGCATCTTCTCATAAGTAGGTACAAGGCTAGTTGCCCTTGCAGGCCATTTTAAGCCTAGCCAGTTTCCCTCAGAGGTGAGAATAAACACCCCTACCCTGTGTATGTGAGGTAAACTCCGTAACCATTATGCTAACCCCCAGCCCTTGCTTGTTCCTGAGCAAGACAGATTGGGCACAAGCAGAGGAAAATGCAGCCACACCAAAAACCAAGATGTTAAAACTAAGCTCTAGTGAGTGCAAACCTATAAAAGTGTTCTAATGACTGTAATGAGAAAACATTTCCTCATGATTATACACAGACCCAGGGGAAAGTGATACACTCATTTAGTTAAACCCAAACTACAAAGACAATTTTATTTCAATAATTTCTTATGTTTCAAGTACAACAAATTAGAGCCCAAGTAAGTACTTCATTATATTATGTGACGTGCAAGGGAACAGCAAAGTAGTGCAAAATCCGTATATTAAAGACAGCAACTGAGACAGGCAGGACACTCACAATACTTCTAAAAGTAAACAAACACAAAGGGAAGGACACTAAAGAACAAACAACCTTCCAACACTGACAGTAAACTCACATCAGATCAATATGAAACTGCACCACTGTTGCCAAAAATGTAACTGCTCACCTCTCACAATTCTGGTAAACTATCAGACATGTACCCCCCACCCCCCACCCCAAAGCAACATCTAAGCAGTTCCATGTAAGACTAAGGTTGCCACTTTTTGTAGAAACGTTAGATTTTGCAGGACAAAACCTATCCAAGGGCACTGCAAAGGCAAAAGATTCATTTTTTAACAAAAAATTCTTATTCTTGTAGTTTTTGAGTTGCCCTTGCTACTTTTTTTTTTTTTTGCAGGACACAACTGCCAAAAGGGGGACTGTCTCTTGCAAAGAGAGGCAGGTAGCAACCCTATGTATGCCTTCATTTCAATTTAAAGTCATAGTTTAGAAGCCGCGGTGGTGCAGCTGTAGCGTTGTTGCCTCAAAGCAAGAGGTTCTCCCATTCGATTCTCGGCTGGAGCGCCTTCTGTGTGGAGTCTGCATGTCCTCCCCGCGGTCGAGTGGCGTTCAGAAGACGTGCGTGAATGGGCGTGCCTTCGTTGAAGGTTGGAAGTTGGGCTGGCACCTCTGCACCGTAAAAATCTACTGCCAATCATTAGCGGACTGGAGTTCTGCTGTGGTGACCCCTAACCGGGAAAAGCCGAAAGAAGAAGAAGAATCAAAGTTGACATCCTCCCTCCCTCCCTCCACAAGAGCTCTGGAAGTTTGCACTGTAACTTCCAGTGAACAGTGGCTAAGATTTTTGATAGAATCAAATTATGCCCTCACATTTCAAACAAATGTTCATATCTTTGGAACCACAGGAATTAGTAAAGAAATGTAAATGACACTCTTCAGCACAAATTATCTTTTTTAGTGATAGTTTTTTTTAGGTTCTAGGTCTCAAACTGGATTTTATAATTCATAGTAAACACAGTAGCTATTATGTTTGTAATATTTTGTAAATGACTTTCAATATCTCAGCAACCACTCAAGTTACACACAAACTGTCAGCAACATTTTGTTCATCCAGCTGAGACCTTTCATATGATGCTAAGTCGGTTGTTGAGATATTTAAAAAAACATGAAATGCATGACAATATAACCAAATACTATATAAGAAACAATCAATATCACTTTACCTGCTCTAGCCAGCCATCAAATATCAATACAGTTTTGTTTGCTGTTGTGTAAGCATTAAGACAAAATCTTTTAATAGTTTGTATATAGCATGGTTTTAGAATTATTAATGTGAATATGAACAAACAATATTTGATGCCTAGAGGCATCAATAGGATGTAACTATTGATTTATTTATTTATTTATTTTATTTTATTTTGCATTTGTTGACCATGATAGCCCAACTGGATACTTGTCCATTTTCAGCGGAGGCCCAGGGAGAAAAGCTCCATACATACATGCATTAATCAAGTTAAAGCACTGTTACAAATACAATACATAGGATAAAAGTCATTCATTCTGTCATATATAAATCTGATTTGTTATAGAGTAACAATTAGGAAGCAATGTAGGGGTGGCCAAAAGACCTCTTTAGCACATGTTTATATTGCTTGAGTTAGTCAGGATTAGAGCAAGAACACAGCCATTGCCTTTTAAAGTACTGTTTTAGATTTTTTTAATTGGGTTAGAATGGGTTCTGAAGTAAGCTCAGCAGGAAGTGAGTTCCATATTTTACCAACAGACTTGGCATATAGAGAGTCTCCAGATGAGTTGTTGGCTTTGAGTGTTTGGACTAGTAATTTGTTGGATGAGCGAAGTGTCTTGAGGTTGCTGTAAGGGGTGATAATTTTTGTAAGTACGGGTGTGTTTTCAGGCTGGTAGACAATTTTATGTGCTACTATTATTTGATTGTACTGAAATTGGATAGGTAATTCTAGCCACCCTAGATTCTTTAGGTTCAGACAGTGGTGTGTTCTGTATGCTGCTCCAGTGGCAAATCTAGCAATATGATTAAAGCAGCTAGAGAGTTTATTAAGGTTAGACTTACTGAAGTTCGTGAAGAGAGGGGATGCATAAAGGAGAGTGGAAAGTAGATGTGTATGGGCAATTTCCATCCTAGCTAGTGGAGTGAGGAAAGCTTTGATCTTGTATAGTGAGCCAAGTTTTTTATTAACTTTTTTAATAGTTTGATTAATATGCATATCAAACTTGAGGTTATTATCAACTGTTACACCTAAGAGTTTAGTACAGGGATCTGGGACAATGACAGTGCTATTGCTAGATTTTATAGTAAAGGTTGGAGCAGAGGCTTTACGAGTGGGGATGAAAAGCAGTAGCTTCGTTTTGTTAGGTTATAATAGGAGACATCGATTACAGAGCCAATTTTTGACAGTATTAAAAACATTTTGGGATAGACTCTGCAGACTTAAAGGGGAGGTGGCAGAGCAAATCAAAGTGGAGTCATCTACATATTGAATGCAGGTGGCTGTTGGGATGACTGTGTACAGGTCATTAATAAAGATAGAAAATAATAGGGGTCCTAATATAGAGCCCTGAGGGACCCCAAGGGTGATAGGCAGAAGGGAACATAGTTTGTTCTGCCATAGTAAAGCCTGTTGTCTACCACTCAGATAAGATTTGAACCATTCGATAGACTGGACATCTAGGGGAATAGTTTTGAGTGTGTGTATGAGCAGTTGGTGGTTGACCATGTCAAAGGCTTTGGAGAGATCAACAAAGAGGGCAGAAGAAAGCTTATTGTTGATTTGGTTTTGATTAATAACATTGGAGAAGGACAGGATGGCCGTGGTTATACTGTGGAATGGTTTGAAACCATGCTGCGAGTTAGCCAGGAGATTATGCTGAATGAAATGGCTCAGGAGTTGTTTATGGATGCACTTCTCCATAATTTTAGGTTGGGGTGACAAAATAGTTATAGGTCTGTAATTTGACAGTTCAATAGTACTGCCCCCTTTGTGGAGTGGAATAACATGGGATGCCTTCCAGATGGAAGGGATAGTGGCTTCTGATATAGTTTTATTGATCAGGATAAAAATCGGGTATGCTATGGCATCTGCAGCTTTTTGTAGATACTCACCTGGGAGGATCTCTACAGAAACACTTGGATGCATCACTCAGCTGTAATGAGTTATGCCTCCTGGACCATAAAAAGTTAAAGTAAGACAAATTAGAGTGCAGGTATCTAAAAGCACAGCTGACTTCATCATTTTTCCACTGACTGATGTACTTAAGCCATCAATAGCATTCTACAGTCTCCCCAGTTCAAAGAAACAAGCTACTGTTGCACTATGCCAAAGAACAAATCAACAAATAAAGTGCTACTAAAAAATGTAAAGCCTCCCGTCATTATGGAAAATTCTAGAAACAATTAGTAGCACAACAACTACAACACTCCTGGAGGCTATGGTGTACTAGCCAATTAAGATAGCCTTCAAACAGGTAGGAGAACCTCAACAACCCTCTGTTTTCTGACAAATACGTCTGCAAATATACACCAAGTTTTACCGATGACTAACCTATTGAGGGCATTTGACACAGTCAAGTAGTCCAGTCTCATCACGGCACCACATTCAACCAAGCAGATGGTGTCTTCAGGAGACTGGTTCACAGACTGCATTCACAAAAGGAACTTCAGACTGAAAATTGTTACTTGAAATTCAAAAAAATTTGCAAAAGTTTAAATCTCACTATGGAGCTACCACAGTACACGTTGCTCTAGGCAGAAGTCTATAACATATAACAATATCTAATACGATAACGAAAATAAAACTATAAATGAATAACATAAAATAACTCAGGTTTATTTATAAATATATTAGAGGTAAGCGCTTTCACTTAGGAGCTTCTTCAGACCTTATAACAATGTTAAAACCACAAATTTTATATATATATATATATATATATATATACAGGTGAATAAGGAAACAATTAGAATCAATCAACTAATCAAATACTCTTAAAGAAATATAACCATAGTATAGCTATGACCTATAAACATCACATATGCAAATAAAAATGACTGAAACAAAGAAACAAAATAAGATAAAACAATACAACTTTGTAAATAAAAACAAATATAATACTCATCACAAAAAACACTCTAACCTCAAAAAAAAAAAAAAAAAAATATATATATATATATATATATATATATATATATATATATATATATATATATATATGGGTCTACTACTAATTACCGACACGACGATTCCCGACGGAAAACTCCCCGCCAGATGACCGACATCACACAAACCCGACAACGCAAAACACCGAACACCATTACACGAACACCATTACACCGACACGGGCGTAAACAACACGCGACACTACATAGCATACACACTAGCCCTGACCCAAACCCTAACCCTAAGGTCCGACACTATCGCACACTTCACCTACCTGCACCCTAACCCTAACTCACTTAACCCACCCCTAGCCCAAGCTCCGACACTAACGCACACTTCACCTACCTGCACCCTAACCCTAACTCACTTAACCCGTCCCTAAACTACAGTCCCTCAGTAGCACACACTTACCTTACCCGAACCATACCTCCGACACGAACACACACTCACCTTTCCCACAGCCTAACCCGACATCCCACAATCTCGAGCACTTACCTGACCGCTCCTAACTCCGTCACCATCGCACACTTACCGCGTCGCGATCGCACATTCCCTTGTCAGTCTTTCCGCTGTCGGCAAATCACCCTGTCGGTACACTTACCTGTCGGTCATCTGGCGTCGGTGAGTTTTCCGTCGGGGAATCGTCGTTTCGGGCATTATTAGTAGACCCATATATATATATATATATATATAAAACAATAAATAACATAAACTCATTTCATTTATGCAGCCTCCTTCTTTTCAAAGCGGACTTAATGGACGCCCTCTCATTCAAGCCCCTTCCCCCATCTGCTTTCAGGTTAATAATCCAACAGGTTTCCCTGTATTCAGTGTATGTTCTCACATCACCTTCCCTTATACTTATTCCTATTGCTTCAATAACCCTAAATCTAAAAGTGTGATGTGGTCCTTGATCACTAACATGCTTAGAAAGTGCATTATTAGGGGAATTCTTTCTTATATTATACAAATGTTCCCTGATTCTGTCACATAATATTCTGTTGGTTTTCCCTACGTAAAACGCCCCACAGAAGTCACACTCAGCTAAATAAACCACATGTGGAGTCATACAATTATGAATACCCCTAAAAAAGTAATTTTTACCTAAATCTGGATGACAAAATCCTTCTGTAGTATTAATATAACTACAAAAATTACAAGAACCACAAGGTTCAGTATGACCAAAATCCACCTTTTCCAGACGGTTTGTACATAAAAGTCTTTTCAATTTTTTTTGATTTTTAAACCTAAATCTGGGGATGTCACCAACTATATTCTCTATGCTTTCATCAACTAATATGATGGGCCGAAAATGTTGGAAGAGTCTGGTAACATGACCAGTATCACTAGAATAATACATAGGAATCTTCGTATCTCTGGAGTACCTGGCCACAATGGCCATCAACATCTACAGGGTAGTACCTAGACACAAACCACCATCAACATCTTTACTGTAGTACCTAACCACAAATTGCAGTCAGGATCTCTAGGGTACTTCCAGGCTACAAACTGCTATCAGCACTTTCAGGGTAGTACCTAGCCACAAACTGCCATCAATACCTCTTGGGTAATACCTAGTCACAAACTGTTCTCAGCATCTCTGGGTTAATACCTACTAACTGCAAAATGCCATCAGCATATCTGGTGTGGTACCTATCCACAAACTGCCATGACATCTCCACAGTAGTATCTAGACACAAACTGCTGTGACATCTCCCAGTAGTACCTAGCCACAAACTGCCGTGATGTCTCAACATTAGTACCTAGCCACAGACTTTTGTGACATCTCCACCGTAGTACTTAGCCACAAACTGCCATTTAGTAAATCTCATGCAGTACTTTCTCCAGAGGTGACAACTCAGTTCATTGTGGATGACCCCAGCATTTCATGAGAGTGGAATTTCAGACATAGATTCAGTATGAGATGATGTTATACATGGCAGCATTACTAAACTGAGTTAGTAGTTAGTGGAGCGGCACGCGCACAAGCATGGCTGACAAACAAGAAGGTTTGATATGAAAATCTCTAATTCAGCCATAGAGTTTTCAGGTGTTAATATTAGTAAATGTAACAAGTTTACAAAACATTATTTCTTAGAAAAGAATGTAAACATAATTCATATTTATGTCATAGTACCAAGCACCCTTCACATAGCTTTAACAATATAGCTCAAGGACAGTACATGACAGCAAATAGATTAATGTTGGAGGATTCCGAACTTGAAGCCACTTTTGAAAAACTTTCATGTGAACTTAGGGAGAAGAGATATAATGGAGCTGATTTGCTTAAGGCTAAATCATTAGTGTATTCTCAATGAAATGATAATGCAAAACCATATTTTGGTATGAAGAAGAAAACATATACACATGAGAAATATGACAGAAAATATGATAAAAATGTGGTAACATTTGATTTCCACTGACATATTCTAGAGATGCTGGGATGTTCTGTGATATTATAAAAAAGAGTTGAACATTCTTACTACTAACACTAAATAGCTTGGCTTGTTGTATGGTACACCCAACTTTACTTTTAGAAATAATAAGAACCTAAGGATGTTGTTATGTTATAAAAGATTGTCATCTGATAGGAAACGTTTTGAGACTGGTACCTTTTCCTGTAGGGATTATTCTGTATGTGTACACATTACTAAAACCGAATGGTACAGAAGTCACAAAACTAGACAGTTTTGTTTTTCAACAATGCAATATGCCAGTCACTACACTAAACATCTAGTATATTTAGCCTCATATAAAGTTTGTAAGGCATATTATGTTGGTAAGATCAATTGTTCATTTAGGGAATGCATGTATGAACATATTACAAATATTAATAAAAACACCATTGCTTTGGCATGTTATGTTACTGAAAAATGATATGAGCATTGCTTTCACTGTCAGGTTTTGGAGTTAATACATTTTAGTCTTAGAGGAGGAGCCCTTTCAAACAATACTGAAATGATAGACTTTAAATGCATATTGGAGTTGGTAGCATTTCAATTTTCTGTTTTTAATGACTGTCTTTAAAACTTGTTTCAAAAGAGAGATGTCTCAAACATTAAATTGTTGCTTAGAAATTATAATCACTGTTGTAAATAAGAGGGTGTTTTTGAATGGGTTTAGAATTCACCTCATGAATCAGTTAGTGAGAAAACACATTTGCTCTATTAATGTTTAAAGTTATTAATTAAAGCTTTTGTATGTCATGGAACTTAAAGCCTATTTTTTCATTTTTGTTGCATTTTCACAACTTCCTTGTTTTTGGTTCCTTCACTTACAAGGGCGTTTTTTACTTATGCCTTCTGTATTTTTTGCTCATCTTTGGAACAGCTGGTGATGATCTCCCCCTCTTTCTGTAGATAATGGATGGACAGTGGCTTTGCTGATGTGATGGTACAGATACGGACATAATCTTAGCTCTGATCTCCAGTTTATTTACTTTCAGTACAAAGCTTCATTTTGCTTATCTTAATGATACAGTTCTATTGCTCACTAAACCTTTCTTTCTAGTAAATCTTGTTCCTTGCCTCTTGAAACGATTCCGTGTATCCCCTGTAGTGTCTGATATCTTGCTTTAGCCTTTGCTTGATTCATTTCCTAACTACTTCCTTCATTCAATGCCTTACTACTGTTCCAATATGCTGAATCACCTATGTGGCATACAGACCAGCTGCTCAATTTCCTTTGCATCTTAGAATAGTTAGCTTCCTTATCAGACAGTATTTATGTTTGCTACCACTGTGATTTACTATTTCTGTCTTTCAACTCATGCCTTCTCTTTAAAAGAGCATGAATGTTTTCCAGAACTGTAAACAAGTAAATAAGTAAATCATCATCATCATCATCAGCCCCCTTTTTCCTGTTTTTTTCTACATGGGGTCGGGATATTGTGTTAACTGTCGCCAACTCTCTCGATTCAGTGCCACACTCCTGCCTTCTTCAACACTCATGCCTGACTGTCGCAGATCTTCTTTCACACAATCCATCCACCTCTTTGCTGGATGTCCTCAATTCCTCTTACCTTCTTCCTGTCTGTCCTAAATCTTCCTCACCAGATTGTTTTCTGCTTTTCTACACATGTCCAAACCACCATAATCTGTTCTCTTTGATCTTTTCTGCAAATGAAGCTATTTTGCTTCTGCTCTTATGTCCTCATCTGTCCCACAGTGTGCATCCTATCACCTTACCCAGGCACTTCATTTCCATCACCTCTAGCTTCTTCAACTGTTCTGCCTTTACTGCCCACGTGTCTGTATCATACAGTAGTACTGGTCGCACCACTGTCTTGTACACCTTACTTTTCAGCTTCTTTGGCATTCTTCTGTCATAGACTACACCTGATACTCTATGCCAGTTGGCTGCAGCCCCTCTGATTCTAGCTTTGACCTCTTCATTCAGACTACCCTTCTCCTCAATTACTCCTCCCAGATACTCAAAGCTGTTTACCTGTTCCACTATCTTCCCTTCTATCTCAATTCTCAGCTTCTTCTGATTTCCCCAATTTGCTGCCATTACCACCATCTTATCTGTACTTAGTTTCATCCCATGTGCCTTCAGATTTGCATTCCATTCTCCTAGCCTTTGCTGAAGTTTTAGCTCAGAGTCTGCCTGTACTGCCATGTCTGCATACAGCAGCTTTGTTGATCCGTCCCCTCCTGCCTGTTTCCTAATGTAGTCCATCACCAGTATGAACAGCAGTGGGCTCAGAGCTGAACCCTGATGTACACCCACACCCACTGGGAACCCGTCTGTGAGGCCGAACACCGTCCATACTTGAGTCATTGAGTCCTTGTACATAGCCTGCACTAATTCTACCAATGTTTCTGGGACTTCAAAACACTGCAGTACTGCCCAGATCAGCTTTCTTGGGACCTTGTCATATGCTTTCTCCAAGTCTAGGAATGCCCAGTTGGACTCTCTCCTCATCTCTAGCTTCTTCTCAAGTATCTGCCTGAATGCAAACATCGGGTCAATTGTGCTGCATCCTGATCTGAATTCAAACTGCTCATCTCCCATCTTACATTCTACTACTCTGTGTACTCATTTATCAATCACCCTCCCCAGAACTTTCATCCAATGTGATAGGAGTTTGATGCCTCTGTACTGCCCACAGTTGTGGGTGTCCCCTTTGTTCTTGTACACTGGCACGAGTATGCTTATTCTCCAGTAATCTGAGATATGCCTTTCTCTCCACACTGCTATTAGTACCCTCAGGAGCCATTTCTCCCCTATCTCAACCAGCATCTTTATCATATCTGCTGTGACCTCATCTGAGCCTGCTGCTTTCCCTGACTTCATCTTCCTTAGTGCTGTTCTTACTTCTTCTTCTAGTGTGGGCTCCTCTTCTTCTTCTTTCATCGTAGGCTGTTTCTGGGGCAATACAGCTTCTGTGGGGTTTTCTTCATTCAGAAGCTGCTGGAAATACTCCTTCCATCTGCCTTTGATGTCCTCTGGGCTGGTGAGCAGGTTGTTGCTGGCATCCATTATGAAGGGTGTCTGACTATCTTCTTTATCTTTCTGTCTTTGCCTTGCAACCTGAAATAGTTTCTTTGTGCCCCTTACTGAGTCACTTTCCAGAAATTGGTAGAGTGCCTCTGATGCCCTATTCTTTGCTATTGCAATTTCTTTCTTAGCTTCTTTGTTAGCCAACCAGTAGTCCTTCCTAGCCTGGTCAGTCTTTTCTATCTCCCACTTCTTCCTGCACTCCTTTTTTCTTTTGATGACTTCCTGGACTTCTGCATTCCACCCCCAGCTTTCCTTATTTACCTTATTTCCTAACCTGGCTCGACCACATATCTTTTCTGTACTCCTAACACATGCTGTTTTTCGGCGCTGCCATTCTTCTTCAACTCAACCTACTTCCTCCTCTTCTTGGGGTGCTAGAGCCCTGAGTAATTCCTTGAACTGTTGTACTTTCTCTCCAGTCAACTTCCAGGTCTTCAGCCTGGTCTCTGTTGACCTTAGAGCCTTCTCTGTCCACTGCTTGCAGCTGATTGTGGCAACTAGTGGTTTATGCTGTGGGCCGACTGTTTCACTGAGGATAACTTTGCAAGCATGGATTCTACCCCAGTGCCTTTTCCTTACTAGGAGGATGTCTACCTGAGTTTCATGTTGGCTACTCTTGTTTGTGATCTTGTGACCGTCTCTCTTTCTGAACCATGTGTTGGCTACTATCAAGCCATTTGCCAGACAGAAGTCTAGAATGGCTTCTCCTTCTTTATTCCTGTTGCCCCACCCATGTGGGCCCAGGCAGTCCTCATATCCTGTTATGTCTGTCCCGATATGTGCATTCGAGTCACCCATTATCAACACCAGTTCATGTTGTCCTGCTTTATCTAGTAGGTCCTGCAACTGCTGTCTGAATGCACTCTTTTCCTCACTATCACAACCCTGCTGTGGGGCATAGGCTGAGATTATGAATACTGCCCTATCATTACAGTGGAGTCTGACTGCCATGGGTCTGCCATTAATTCTGCTGATATCCCATACTGCCTTCTAAAGCCTCTCTCACTCCACAATTCCTACACCATTTCTAGCCTGCCCTCCACCTGAGTAGTAGACCCTGGATCCCAAGCCAAGTGGCTTTGCTGCACTGCCCTTCCATCTCATCTCCTGAATACATAGGATGTCCAGCCTCCTCCGTATCATTATGTCATCCACTTCCAAGCTGTATCCTGTCAATGAATCTACATTACGCGTAGCAATTCTCAGTTCATGTTTGGCATATTGGTTGGTTTTACGTCCAGCTTTTGCTCAACAGAGCTATCCCAGGTAACCCAGGCTGGGCAACTAGACACTGGCCAGACAGTAGTTTATTGACCCAAGGCGGCGGGCACACACTGGTCAATTGGGGCACATATACCCCTCCCACCGTTAGCACGGGTCCCTGGCGTGGGTCAGAGTAGGCCGGGTCCTCAAACCACTTATCACCGGTAACTACCTATGCCCATTTTTGGTGACAGTTAACATGACCGAATCACCTAGAGCCATATTTTACACCATCGAGTGGCTAGCCCTGCCACAGCTCGCAGTCTGTGATCCATGTTCTCCTATCTTGAGGATACTGTGCACCACAGTAGATGCCCAAAGCATTTGGTCTGTACAACTCTTCCCCCTATAGGGCACCATGTAGAGTCTGTGCTGCTGCCCACAGCTCCATTCATTGGTGAGCTGGAGATGGAAACACTCAGCATGTTTTTCGGACATGGAAGAAACCCCACTGAGACACAGGGAGAACATGCAAACTCCAAACAGGCATTGGTCAAATAAATAAGTAAAGGTGATGTCATGAAAATGGATAGTGACTAATTGACTATCCTAAGTGATTGTGCTGTTTAGAAGAAATGATAGAAAGACGTCTGTAATTTGGGAACACCCTTTGGTAACAATCTGCTCTACACAGTTCCTAAGTTAGCTACAGCCAGTTATCCTTATTCCGTATCTTTTACTTTGTCCTTTAGACTGTTGAGGCTGTAGGTTGCGTTACCAGATCAGTGCTTCATGGATTATTTCTGTGTCATTTGAAGAAAAAATATTGGACAAATCTTTACTGTATCTGTAAGGTACAAAATCATCATAATAAAAATGCAGAATCATTCAGTATGTTCTAGTACAAGAGATGTGAAAAATGGAAAAGGGTAGTGACCTCAGTGCTGAGCGTGGTAGTCATTTGAGAAATGGAAAAGGGCAGTGACCTCAGCACTGAGCATGGCAGACATATGAGTAATGGAAAAGGGTAGTGACCTCAGTACTGAGCATGGTAGACATATGAGAAATGGAAAAGGGTAGTGACCTCAGTGCTGAGCATGGTAGACATATGAGAAATGGAAAAGGGTAGTGACCTCAGTGCTGAGCATGGTAGACATATGAGAAATGGAAAAAGGTAGTGACCTCAATGCTGAACATGATAGACATATCAGAAATGGAAAAGGGTAGTGACCTCAGCGCTGAGCATGGCAGACATATGAAAAATGGAAAAGGGTAGTGACCTCAGCGCTGAGCATGGCAGACATATGAGAAATGGAAAAGGGTAGTGACTTCAGCACTGAGCATGGCAGACATATGAGAAATGGAAAAGGGTAGTGACCTCAGCGCTGAGTGTGGTAAATACATGAGAAATGGAAAAGGATAGTGACCTCAGCACTGAGCGTGGCAGACATATGAGAAATATAAAAGGGTAGTGACTTCAGCACTGAGCGTGGCAGACATATGAGAAATGGAAAAGGGTAGTGACCTCAGCGCTGAGTGTGGTAGATACATGAGAAATGGAAAAGGATAGTGACCTCAGCGCTGAGCGTGGCAGATACATGAGAAATGGAAAAGGATACTGACCTCAGCGCTGAGCGTGGCAGACATATGAGAAATATAAAAGGGTAGTGACTTCAGCACTGAGCGTGGCAGACATATGAGAAATGGAAAAGGGTAGTGACCTCAGCGCTGAGTGTGGTAGATACATGAGAAATGGAAAAGGGTAGTGACCTCAGCACTGAGCGTGGTAGACATTTGAGAAATGGAAAAGGGTAGTGACCTCAGCACTGAGCATGGCAGGACCACTAGAGCGTAGTGGGGAGGAGGAAAAGAGATATGGACTGAAATGTACTAAGAAAGAAAACTGCGATAAGTAGTTGTTACACCTGCAATCCTTAGACATCTCAGATAGAACTGGATAAAAGATGGAGTCAAACAATTTTGTTACATCTGCAAACGTTGCTCATCTGAGGTAGACACATTTTATAGTTGTATATTCAAATTATTGTATGTAATACAACAAAAGTAAAATGGTTGGTATGAAAGTTGTGCTGCTTATAACAGACGGCCCATAATTTTTTTCAGAGGTTTGTCACTTCACATAAGATACTGGCTTCCAAGACTTTAGAATGAGGAAGAAGCAAGGAGACATGATTTTCAGTTATGAGAGCCAGAACAATTTCCAGTTTTGGGATAAGAACAATTGTGTCTGTTTTCTAGATACCCCAGAAAAAAGCTTAAGAGTTTACAGCTACAAGAATTTATTGCACTTTCCTGACTTTCATTTCAGCTAATGGCCATGGGCATATGTCAGTTTTGTTTTCTCTCAATTGCTATCATCTGACCTCTATGCAAAGATCTCATATCTATTCTCAAATAACCTTTACAGCCAATATCATATGAAATTAGTATGACTGTGTGTACCTATGTGTATGCCTGTCTATCTATCTATATATACAGCAAAAATTGCAAGAAAAACCCAGCCAAGCTAGAGATTTCACTGTGATACCTTAAACCTCCTGTAATGGAGGAACATGGGATATATGCAAATGGCCCATTAAGTGTGTCAAGTGTTTCAGCTACTTGGCTTTTGGACGTCCATGACTTTTTTTATTTTTTTTTAAGTCTTTATGGTTACACTCAAGCCAATAAAGCCAAAATCCACTAGCGGTGGCCATGCATGTTTTGGCCTTTTTAATTACCTAATCAGCACAGCATAAGTGGATAATTTAGCTATAAATCAGAAACACAGGGCCTTTAAACCTAACTGATGCCCATAAAGATTGAAGTGCCTGCAAATATCAACATGTTACATGTTGCATTTCTTAAATATAATTCTTGTTAATCAGGACAGGAGCTTCCCCAGAGGGAGCACAGGCAATCTTTTTTTTTTTGTTTTAAACAAGAAACATCTTTAAATTATCACATATGACATAAGCAATCATACATTTATATAAATTAAAACAAGCCATAGTGACATAATTTTAGTTACAAATATTATACATCACTTATAATCTAACCAGTCATTGTCAGACATTACATAGCTCATTCAGATCCTGCCTTCTTTCAAACCTCATTCTTCCTCTGCATGTATTGTTCCCACAATTCCCATTTTTTCTATGTAATTTGCTCCCACCATTTTCTAAAGATCCTAATTCCAGTTGTTTTATCTCTGTTAATATATTCACTACTTCTAGTAAAGTTGGTTTAGAGCACAGGCAATCTTGACATTAGAATCTTTTCTGCTTGCTGCTGTTGGTTCTACTCCCTTGAGTTGATAATTCACACCACACACACACATGTGGCCTACATGCAATGTGCTCACACCACACTGTTGTGGCCTACATGCAGTGTGCTCACACCACACATTTGTGGCCTACACACAGTGTGCTCACACCACACTGTTGTGGCCTACATGCAGTGTGCTCACACCACACTGTTGTGGCCTACATGCAGTGTGCTCACACCACACTGCTGTGGCCTACATGCAGTGTGCTCTGTATTTCTCTGTAATGGACTTCAGATGCTTTTTTCCTTCTCCTTGGTCAGGCATGTACAGAATCTCCCCCCACTGCTACACATAGCTTTGTGTCTTCAGTGAGGAGGCTGATCTTGTTCTCTGTTCCCTCAGATTTCCCTGAGATTAACAGTGTGAAGAGCACTGAACCCCTGTAGGACCCCTGTGGTAGTACATTGGACACCCTCCAAATGCCTCACATTATCCCTGTTACTGCAACTCTCCAATTCCTACATTTTGGCTATGCGCATCCAGTTCTTTAGTTTCAATCCTACCCCACATCTCTGCAGTTTCCTAACAGTCACCAAGTCAAAAACTTGGTGAAGTCTAAGTAAGACTCAAAAAGCATATTTATTGGCACTACCCTATCAGGTTTTCCTATAACCAAGACATAAATATGTAATAGGTTTGGCAGACAGTTCCTTCTTGCCACAAGCACATGTTGGCTCTTGTCTTGGAGTTTGTCATTTTCTAAGAAGACAACCAGCCTTTCCCTACGAATTCTCTCTCTATGCTTGTCAACACTGTAATGCTAAAAGGCCTGAAGTTCCCTAGATTTCTTCATACTCCCCTTCCTCCCACGGAAAGGTACCAACTCTCACCCTCTTCCAGCCCTCAGGCACTTCTGTACTTGGTTAGAAATCTATTAAAGACCTGTATGAGAGGATCCACCAATACAGTGATCAAATTTCAGAAAGAAAACTCATGTTGTCCCTGTGCCTTATCATCCTTTGCTGTAACCTTTTCCCTCTCCATTTCTGACCACTGGTGCTCCCCACTGTGACACAGCTCACTGCTAGCAATACAATTCCATCCTTATTTTCCTTTATGAAGATCTAAGTAAGTATTGCTTTAACATATCCTCTTTTGCCTTTTCCTTTTCTGTACTGCCACTCCTCCTCATTGCTTTATACTTTCTGTCCTTTAATACCCTGAATACTAGTGCCCATTTCCTGAAGCCTGTTTTTCCTGTTATGAATGCAGTGTGTAAATGTTTCCATCCATGAACAGCTAACTACCACTACTCCATGGTGTCCTCACATTATATAGCACTGATCACCTTTCAGCTTTTCTTCCTTTAGAATTCCACTGTGTTGTCCTTAACTCACCTTGCTCTTTGTAAGTTCTTTATTCACCTCTTGCAGTCAGTATCCCTCCTAGGTTTAAAGGGGGCCAAAGACAATATACTTTCTCGAGTACCTTTTTTTCAGTATCCACATACTTTTCCTTTAAAGCATAGGTGGTGCTGTTAATCCCTGATCACTTCATGTATTCCCTCTCAGTCTCCATAACACAGAATCCACTTATCTCTACAACAGCCCTTTAAATACATGTTAAAGTTTCTTCTACTTCTTTTTCTATTGACAGAACCTCAGAGGGTGACATTAAGCTACATACCTTATTGTAAAAGTCCCAAACATTTGGCCTCTGTACACTCACAGTGATGCTTGAGCTATTTGTCCCGTTATCCAGGATCTGAACCAGGTTATCATTTCCTTCTTATTTGCTGGAAGAGACACTATTATTTGAGGAAACATTCTCATTGTGCAGTTTATATACTTAGACATATGACACAGATAACTAAAAGGAGAGACAGATGTAGAATATGCATATGTGTGTGTGTGTGTGTGTGTGTGTGTGTGTGTGTGTGTGTGTGTGTGTGTGTGTGTGTGTGTGTGTGTGTGGGCAGCCATGTGTGCACATGTGTGCCTCAGTCTGAAAATTGCAGGGTTTGCTACTTCCCATGAAAGTGAAGGCCCTTCCTGAATGACACATTACAACCAATGTTCATTTAGTACAGAAGAATTACCTTCAACATTAGATCAAGTCATCTAGTCTGACAAACAATGAGAGAATAAACCACACTGAACAGAAATGTGCTGGAAGAGGACTTAAACAGATAAAGAAAACATACAAGTGACCTGCAGGTGAGCGAATGTAACATGTAGAATCAGATACAAACATCACTGTACCTACTGTTATAGTACTTGTGAAGGCTGCCAGCCTAACCAGATAGAATTTTATAGATAATCCTGTCATTTGTACATATTAATATAAGCCACAGGTTTGTCTCTTAAGTGTGAAAAGACTGCTGTTAGAGGTGGAACTGCAAAAAATGTAACAACAGTGCACTCTGCTGGCAGAAAGCTGACCAAGTAAAGCATGTTGTGATCCTTTGATTTAAACACGGTGCCGAAACGTCTAAATGAAGACATTCTTTCTATTGTTTTAACCAAGAGTTAAATTGCTAGATTTAAACATGCAAATGTATTTTTATTGCTCTGCTTCCTGGCCAACTGCAAGATAACAAAACAAGATGTTAAGAATGTAAATGTAGTTTCTGTTAGCCTGGGAACCAAGTATAGTGTGAAGAATAATGTAATGGGAACCAGGAATGTGATTTTAAAAACAGAGAGAATCAGAGAGCATTAAGCATTTTTGTCTTGACCATCCAACTCAGCACTGTCTTGCTCTAGATGTAAGTTTATCTTAGATTTGTGTTTTCTCTTAGAAATAGCTAGAAACTAGAAAGATTAGACTAAGTGTTTTTCTGTGATGTCAGAACTGCACTACTTAATTATTTTAAGTATTTCTCTGTGATCTCTGATCTCTTGACTAGAACTGTGTAGTAAAGAGTATTGTCTTGTGTTTTTAATTATTTATTATTAACTATTTTAAACCCTTTTAACTGTGGCTGTTTTGTGTAGAGATAAGTTAAGCTCTAAGAGTACATTGCATGTATATAGTGATCCTGTACCAAGTCACTCTAATAAGCCTTGACTGTTTAGTTATACTACCAACTGAATAATAATATTGCACAGTAATAATTAGACATCCTTTTAAGGGCCTTTGGGTAGGTGATAATTATTAGCTGGGTGGTGGCAGTGATTTCTACCATATAGTCTGGGAAAAGGGGGCACAGCTGGAGAACCTGTGCCAGCCTTCTCCAGGAGTGTCTGTGTGGTTATATAAACTCTTCTCAAAGTGTGTGTGTGTGTGTATGTGTGTGTGTGTGTGTGTGTGTGTGTGTGTGTGTGTGTGTGTGTGTGTGTGTGTGTGTGTGTGTGTGTGTGTATCAGCTGCTTGGGCAGGGACATGAAGCACTGGTTGGACCTAGAGGGTGCTGGAAGTGTTAGCTTGCTCACTAGGCTGAGATCTGGACCCTATAGCTGTGTCAGTGGGGAGTCTTATTGGGGACCTGGAGAGCAAGGAAGCAACCAGCCCCGGACTGACTGTGATCTCTGTATGCTCTTAAGGGAAACTGCACTTTACTGTGTGTATTTGTTATCCTTTCCTCCTATATGAGAGTCCCTCACTGGTGTTAGTGGTGAGTATTGAGGCTCCTTGATTGCTGGGCCAGGGAACGGGCATCACAGTACTGACTGTACCCAAAATATAACTGACAGCAGTGGAATATTTGTTATTAGCAATTCTTGTCCATAGCAAGCACAGGCACTACATTAGGGAAACATTGCAAAATACAGATCTTAGAAACTTTCGTAACTCAAACTATAAAGTTACTACAGTGTGCAACTACCAAAATAAAAGAGCAGAATAACCAATCACAGACTTAACTCAGTTGCCAGCTCTGTACCTGTGATGTTCCTGGATAATCTCCAAACCCTTTCTGTCACCACTCTTTTATGTAACTGGCCATAATGCAGTCAATTCTTCACAATCTCTACCAATCTCTCATCTGTCTCTCTCCACGTCTCCTTTTTACCTGGACCTCCTCAGTACTCCTTCATAGCCTATAACCATCTTCATCCTATAATTACTTCCCTGTCCTGTACTCAATATCTATTTTCAACTGATTCCATTTGAAAGTAACTAGACTCTTATATTCTTTATATTAGCTAATACTTTACTGTATTCTCCCTTTAACTGTCATGTTTTCATTAACTGTCATATAATTGCAATTCTGTGTATGTACATTTACTATTCTGTGTATATCCATTTATTATTATTTGACTAACTGTCATATCATTACTAGTCTATGTATGTATGTACATTTATTAAGTCTTGTATAGCTTAGCTGCCTTCTACTCATTCTGTAAAATGGAGCATTTCTCCCTGGGCCTCCATTTAAAATGAGGCTTGTGCTTAGTCAGACTTTCCCAATAAACAAATGCAGTAAATAATTAAATAATGTAGGATGGGGACTGCATTAACAAATCACCTTGCATTTTTGTAGCAACTTTGAACTGCTTGCTGACAAGGGAAATTTCCCCACTGAGCATAAATGACAAACATAAAGAGAAAGAAATTGTTCTGCAGATGCTTTGTCATACAAGCAAAAGCAGTACAATACTCTCATCTATGTAATTGCTGGGGAAAACAGCCTGTAGAATACAGCCACCTTACAGTAATTTCTGATAATATGAGGATATAGCTATGTAAACAATATTTTTTCTCCAGCTGAGTGAGTGCTATTGCTTATGTGGAGTATTATAACACCTGGGTCTGAATCCTTTAATATGGCAACATGCCATTTGGCTAATATTTCCTTCTGTTCTTCACAAAGGAGTGGATGAATTGTTACACACTGATTCTGCTGCTCATAAAACCTAGGAGCAGTACACAGCCTTTCATTGCCCAAGAGACCAGAATGTCACTGTGGCATTCCCTGGACATTCCAAGAGGACAGGTTCATGACTCCTGCCATCTATACGTACTTACGTAGTCTTGAGTTGTTCTGCTGGAGCAGTGGTTAGACTACCGATTTTAAAACTGGTGTATGATTTTTGGAAAAGGCTTAAGAAACCTGGATGGTAAGGACAGACTACATAAAGGGCTGATCTCTTTCTCTGTTTGGGAGAGGGCAGCCCTGAACTGAGTATCAGGGTAGCTGAGTGGTTAAAATTTCTACCTCACACCTGGGTTCACTCATGACCGCTGGTTGCTATCTCTGTCTGAGTGGAGTATGTTTGGTCTCCCTTTGTCTGCAGGGATTTTCTCAGGGTACTCTAATCTCTTCCTGTTGTACATATGAGCTAAAGGGTGTGTGTTTGCAAATGGTTGTTCCTGTCTAAGAACATCACTGTATCTCCAAAAATATGTGAATAAGGATGTACGTACATCAGCTGTGACTCCAATTATTTTCAACAGATTTACACAGTAATATTACATTTTGAAAATAAACAAACAGGTGACACCACTAGCCCCTAGGTGAAGAGCTATATCAAATGGCAAGAAACAGCAGAGGTTGTCTCACAAGATTAAAAAATAACATCAGTGCTGCAAGCCAGAAGGAAACCTCATGCTGACCAAGATAACAGATTATGTAGTCACATAAGTAAGTGTTCAACAAATAGGAGGCTAATGAATTAAAATAAATGAATAATTTAAAAGCATTTCTCTTAGAAAACAGTTTATGCAGTGGAATTCCAAGAGCACAGATTACTGACTTTAAAGGTTATACAGCAAGACGTTTGAATACCCCACCCCATGTCTGAGGCATCAGTGAACAGCTCTTGAGAAGGGACTGAAGGCTGAAAAGACCAGCCTGGGTTCAGAGCAAACTATTGAATCTACCACTCAAATTCCTTCTTGAGACAGTAAAGGAGAGGTACACTGAGATCCAGAGGGTGACAATCATGCAGCCAAACTGATTTGAGGTACCATTGAAGCTTCCGCATATGCAGTCTGGCAAGAGAAAGCATCAGAATAGAAGAGGCCATGAATTTCAGGGCCCAAAGAACCTCCCTGGCTGGTGTGGCAGTCAGAGGAAGAAGAGACTGAAGAAGGCGATCAAAGACAATACCTTCTGAGGTGGAAGAGAGGTCAGCATTGCCACTGTCTGAATCCTGTAACTCAGATAAGCATGATCCTGACAGGGAGTCAGGATGGACTTTTGGAAGTTGATAGTAAACCCCAGACTTTGAAAAAGAGAGATGGTGAACTGCAGCTCCTGCAATAAATGACTGGGAGAAGACATCTGAAGCAACAGGTCATCCAGATAAGGAAAAATCTGAATGCCTTGGAGCCTGCAGAAAGCAATCACAGGAGCTAGGCATTTTGTGAATACCCTTGGGGCAGTAGAAATGCCAAAGGGCAAAGCAGAGAACTGAAAATGAGAGGAAGACACAGAGAAATGTAAAAACTTCCTTAAGAGAATGTGAATAGAAATATATAGGTAAGCATCTTTCAGATCCAAGGACACCAGAAAATCCTGGGGTAATAAAAGAGGAAACAGAGTTTGAAGAGTAAGCATCTGAAAAGAAGGGATCTCGAGAAAAGTGTTGAGCTGGAAGAGATCTAAAATAGGTCTGCAAGTGACGTCCTTCCAAGGAGCAAGGAACATTCTGGAATAAAAATCCAGTCCCACTTGGAAGGGAAAACTGGTTGAATGGTCCCTTGGTTCAAGAGAGAACCTAAAACCCCTGGGAAATGGGGAGGTTGCTCTAGAGAAGTTTGAGGAATCCCAGAAAAAGAAGGGAGAGATTTCCATACCATGAAGTAACCCTGATGGATGACAGAAAGAACCCAAGACTCTGAGACACAAATTTGGAAGACAAAGGGAGAATCAAAGGGACAAAGGAACCTGGTTTAAAGGTGTGTGTGTGTGTGTGGGGGGGGGTGACTGTCAAACAGAAGCAGGCTTGGCAAATACAGGAGGCTTCTGGACCACAGAAATCTGAGAAGCCTTATCAGAGGGAGCCCACCTCCCACCCTTCCTGTCCTTAGAGCCCTGGCGGGATTGCCTGCAAACAAAAGCAGATCTAGAAGAATAAAAATATGTTTAAGGTCTTGCAAGGCTTTGCCTTTCTCTTAAAGAGACAAACAGGTCAGCAGCAGCAGCAGTTCCAAAAAGATGAGCATTATCCAAAGGAGCATCCAACAACTTGGCCTTAATGTCCTTAGGAAGAGACTGAAGACAAAGCCAAGAATAACTCCTAATGATGGACCCAATAGTCACGGCCCTAGAAGAGGCATCAGCAGCATCATAGCTACACTTGATAGAGTGATGAGCCACTTGAGAAGCAGAACCTAAAGTAGATAAGGCAGAGGATTTGCCTCCAGAATCAGAGAGCTCAGAAATAACCTGACAAGCCTGAGCAATCAAGGCCAGAGCATACTTGATCATGTGTGTCTGGTAATTAATAGCCCTAAAGGCCAAAGTAGAAGCAGTGTAAATTTTCTTGCCAATTCTCACCATTGTCCTGCTATCCATATCTGTAGGCAAAAGTTCAGAAGGTTTGTCAGAAGAAACTAACACCACAGCAGGATCAGCAGAAGGACATTAAAATACAAATAGACAATCCTCAGGAACCTTAGAGAACCTATTAGCTTTGTTAGGAGCAGGAGGCTAAAGATCAGGAGACATGGAAGCAGCAATTAATTTGAATTTATCCAAGATTAATCCAAGATTTTGGAATCTCCTACCCAGCGAACTTTGTGTCCTCTATATCACTCTTCAAAAACAGACTGAAACTTTTCCTCAAAACACGCTGGTTATGCCCCTGTACTAAACCTGACTAATCCTCCACTCTACCTAAATACTGTCAGCACATCCTATACCTTACCTTTCTCACTCTCTATTTCATTATTTCCATCCCTCTGAATACTTACTTGTTAATATATATATATATATATATATATATATATATATATATATATATATATATAATTTATTTTTTTTATTACTAAACTCATTTTTTTTTTCAATCTGCCTCTTTTATTGTATCATACTTGTATATGGAATTAACCTGTATACCTCCCCTTTTTTTCTATAAGTAATGTACCTACTTGCTATTTTGAATTGTACACTGTATTGAATGCATTTCATATTGTATTGACTTCTGTCCTCTCTGTATTATTTCTGTATTATCCAATTTTGTACTTGTATACACATCTGAAGTTATTTTATATTGTCCTGCAATTTTATTATCATGTGTGTCATGGAGCTTTTCTCCCCGGGCCGCTACTGAAAATGGACATATATCCAGTTAGAGTAGCCCGGTCAACAAATGTAAAATAAATAAATAAATAAATAAAATAAATTAAAGTGTCTAATAAGGCAGTCAACACAGGAGGAACTGGCGATGGTTTAGGAGTATCCACCTGATATAACCCATAATATCTTCTCTGAATATCAGACACTTGAGAAGAATCCCACTTAAAGAATTCATTCTAGCAATTGTGCTCCCAAAGGACAATTCCTCAAAAGAAGACTCAGGGTTAACAGAATCCTTGTCATCAGAACCGTAAGCTTAAGGTAAAGGTATCTGTGCCATTTAGAAGGGGTAGTGGGCCAAGTAGGAGTGGGTACTGAAACCCCTTGAGAAGGCTTTAAGGCCATTAAGTCAGAGAACAAGCCCTGAGTAAACTCCTGCCATTCCCTTTGAGGATCCATAGGACAGACTGAAACATGTTTCAGCTTTTGTCTTTTCTTAGAGGGGACATCAGCCCTAACAAATACTGGAGGTTCCAACCCTTGGCAAGATTTGAGAAGAGAATCCAGAACTTCTTCCCTGACCAATGTCTGTGGAAACCCTCTAGGACCCTTGAGATAAACAACCATGGTTCTCCCTTGATGTCTGGAGTAGATGCCTACAAGCCTCACAGGATGTGTGAAAAGAAAGATCCATGCCAGCCTCCAGCAGGTTGTGACAGAGGAATCCGATGTAAACATTGAACAACATTCGGAGCTATTGCCTGTTTCTAGAAAGACATCCTATGGAGGATGGGCAGCTAAAGAGTCTAGCTGAGACTTCTTGGTTTTCTTCTTATCTAGTGGGAGCATCTTGGGGTTAAAGGATTTTGGGTTTTCAAGATAAGTAGCCAGGAAATATATATGGCTTCTGAGTGTCTTAGGCACAAATGCCTTACAATTACTACAAGAGGTATGATTGTGGGAAGTGCCGAAACAAAAAAGACACTGTTCATGATGATCCTTATGGGGAATCTGCTTCCCGCACTGACATTTTCCCCTCTTGGATAACATGAACTCCAGTTCGTGATAAAAAAATACAAGACCAGGAAAGTAAATTTAAAAAGAAAAAGAACCCCAACAGGGCACTTATCTGGTGTTGCTGAATATTCAGTACAGCAACAAAACATTCAAACCAACTGGCAACAATAGCATTCAAACTGTCAGCAAAAAAAGTTCTAGGTAGTTGCATCTGTATGTCAGTTTTATGCCCTACATTTTGTGCAGGGAGAATAAATGTGATGTACTGTGCAAACAAGATCTTTTTCAAGCTTATCTGTACTGGCCGAGCGGCGGGTTGCCTGGGAAGGGACATCCCTTATGTACCGAATACTGCAACTGTGATATGGAAGGACATCCATACTTCTCAACTTCTTAGTGCAAGAGTTCTGGACAAAAGCAAAATATAGTGGGGAAAGGCCTAAAGTCAGGGACAGATTTTAAACATTACTCTTACAAACCTATAGTTACTAGAATACCAATCTTTGCAGGTAACTATTTAAGCAAGTCCTGAAATGCAGAGGTGGAATGGCTGAAAGAACAGACTTACATATACTAAATCCGAGATGCCTTTCTTTAGAAAAGAGGTATGGCAATCTTGGATTTGGTATATATAAGTTAAAGGGTGTGGGGGTGTAAAGGAGGCTTTTATCCCCCTGCAAAAATAAGTTTTAAGGAGAGTGATTTTCGAGATTCACTCTTCTCCTGTGTTTTCTGTCTACTTTTTCTTCTTTTTGGCTTGTCAGCACTCCACATTTTGAGATGATTTTGCATTGCCATATATTTTCTAAAGGATATACAATCTGAAACTGAAATGGTTTGGGATTATTTAGACTTCTGTCTTAAATGATTTGCCAGAAAACTAAAAAATTTATGAGGAACAGCATAAAAATAAGAGACAAAAATTTGGATATTCTGTAAAATTCTAGACAGTTGAGAGGAATACCCAGAACTGATTCTTTCTTTTGTTCATATGGGTTCTCATCTCTTGCCATGTATCCAGACATGCCTCCTTCTGTAGTTCATATGCGTTCTCCTCACCTGTCATGTACCCAGACATGTCTCATTCTGTAGTTCATATGGGTTCTCATCACCTGCCATGTACGCAGACATGCCTCCTTCTGTAGTTCATATGGGTTCTCATCACCCACGTCTTCTTGTATAATCCATATGTGTTCTCATCACCCACTGTGTACCCAGACAGGCTTCCTTGTATAGTTCATATGGGGTTACCTGTGTTCCTAATAGTTATTTTTGCTTGGAAATTCTTTTTTCTTTCTCTTTTTTTTTTGTAATTCCACTTGATACCACTAGAACTATTTAGGATTACCTTATTTCACATTACTCTATTTTCTGTTTGTCTGTTTTGATATTTTTTGCCTTTATGCCTATAATGCATCCATGTGTACTATGAGACATAGTTGGCTGAGTATATGATGAAGAAATATTATGTAGAAGAAATGATTCTCTAAGGGAGATGTGTAGTTTACATAACTTGGCATTAAATACAGCACTTATCAATGAAAATATCAGCCAAAGAGAACGTAGAATTGTAACAGGATGCAGTAGTGTGTGTTGTTAAGAGAATATTTATAAAAACTCCTCCCCCAAATCCTAGAATGTCTATATAAACTGTCCCAAATAAGGCCTATTTTTGGTGTGATAATTCAGGACCATCTTCACAGCTGTTTTCATTTCGTGGCTTTTCAATATTTCCATCTGATTTTGTCTTAAGTGTATTCTAAGGGATTTATTGTGTGGGAGCAGGGAGTTGGAAATGTTTGAGAGTTAGACGAATATATTCCCAAAATGAAGATATATGTTTCCTAAGTCTTGGAGTAACCTTGGTTTAGGTACACATAAGTTCTAGGGAATGTGGGTGAACAGAAAACAGTTTGTTGCTATGATAGTTGTAGGGTAGAGGGACTTAAGGGACTTAAACTAATGTGCAAAGTAAATGTACCTAAACGTTCTTTGATTTTATGTAGTACTGCTTTTGTTCTTTAGTTAGGGTTAATTCTTCTGTTATTTGATGTTTAAGGTGTTGCTGGTAATTTGAGAACCTGATGTTTTCCAGAGATGTTTTTAGGTTTCTTTCACATTTAATTGTGGTTTCCTATTTATCATTGTGATACAGTAGTTTGATTCCAAGAGGAAAAGCAGTGGGAGATAAAGACTGGGTAAGAAAACAGAATTACACTGGCATGCTTTTTAAAACACACAGAGAACAGCCAAGACAGCAGAAAATTTGACACAGATGAGACATTATCATTGTTACTGGTAGATACTGAAAAAAAAGTATTTTATAAGATTCTCCAGCTCTTACATAATCCATGAATGGATAAAGCAGTTAATCAGAGAATTAATGAATGAAATAGAACCTGATGCTAGCTTAAAATGTATCAAGGCCAGGACAGTGCCCTATAGCACTGTACTTATTTGAGAAAATGAAATACATAAGCTTAAACGTGTGGGGGTGTTGTCTAAAGTACAGTAAAGGTGTGGGGGTGTTGTCTAAAGTGCAGTAAAGGTGTGGGGGTGTGGTCTAAAGTACAGTATAATAAATGAGATACATCCAGGTTTCCAGTTCTAAAAGAAGGTCAGCCATGGAATGTTCATATGACATCAGTGTGTCTTTTAACCCATTAATAAGGTGGGAACCTTGCCACGGGGGTACAGCAGTAGCATTGTTGCCTCACAGCAAGAGGTTCTCTTGTTCGATTCTCGACTGGAGTGCCTTCAGTGTGGAGTCTGCATGTCCTCCCCGCGGTTGAGTGGCCTCCGAAAGACATGCGTGAATGGGCGTGCCTTCGCTGAAGGTTGGGCATCGGGCTGGCAACTTGGCACCATAAAAATCTGCTGCCAATCATTAGCGGACTGAAGTTCTGCTGTGGCGACCCCTAACTGGGAAAAGCTGAAAAGACAAAGAATAATGTGGGAACCATGCAACTCAGTCATTAGATGAACTTCTTGAAACAAATATCATCAAGATTCAGCCCCTTTGCCCTACTGTGGTGCAAACTTGGAGGCAGTTTATAAGATGTCTGAGAGGTATGGGTGTAAGCCTTCCCATATTTGGGGTGGTTGGAGAGAAAGGCTACCCTAAAAGTAAGCACTTTACTGTACTCATCCGGTCAACTGTTGTTCATTCAGGTAAGTTACAATCAAATATAAAAAGGAATGCACAGCATTCCTTGTTATGTCGTTAAGATATATCTGCATCCCTGACATAGTGTTTTCTGTTAGTAGACAAACATAACATTTCTTATTTTTCTACTTTCTGATGTTCTGGGAGTATTTCACAAAAAAGATGGCACAGACATGTGAAAATGAAACTAGAAGAGTGTTCCAATAAATTCTTTGTAGTCAGTAGAGTACAACAAGGTAACTTTTGGACTGACATCTGTGTCACTCTTTTTGATTTGGACAACAGACTAAGTATTCCAAGGAATTTCTAATACACACTAGCTACCAGTGCCATCCTATTAAATGGAAGAATGATGAAGAAAGCCTGGATAACTTACAGAACACCACAGACAGGTTATGAACGTAAACAGACCTGAATTTTCCAAAGAAGAAAGGTCATATGCTGGCATTTACTTGGCAAGAATGGACTAAGAATGTCTCAAAATGAGTTGGTGTTCATGCCAGGGACACTCATGTATCTTTCGGCTTTTCCCGGTTAGGGGTCGCCACAGCAGAACTCCGGTCCGCTAATGATTGGCAGTAGATGTTTTATGTACCGAGTTGCCAGCTCTGATGCACAACCTTCAACGAAGGTACGCCCATTCACACATGTCTCCCCAAAGAAGACGCTTTAGCTGAGAATCGAACAGGACAACATTTTACTGTGAGGCGACAATGCTACCGCAGCACCACCACCGCAGTATGCCAGGGACACTAAGAACCCAAAATATGTCACCAGTTAGGTCATACACAGGTCTGCTAAACTAGTATTGTAAGTTTGTACTGATCTATGGATAGGTACTACCCCTTCCCCCCACACCTCCTTATCAAGCATGCACACAAAAAGAGTGATTTGATTTTGTAGCACCCATAAACCAACCAAAATGCATACAAACTGAAGTTTTATTTGTAATAAGCAATAAACAATTGAAGCTGCCTAGTATACATTTCTAGGGGTCTGGTTATGTCCAAATCTCAGTCTTCAAATTTAGGTTAAAAAAGCCAAGGTGAATAAACTCTTCATCTTGACAAAATTAACAAAAATAAATAACATTTTTCTCTTCCCATCTGGAGGATAATATATACAATAAGCAAAGGAATCCTTCTTTTGCTAGTAAACAAGTCTGTCCCCTTCAGAACAACCATATCTCTAAAATTACGACATCTCTTCAAACAACATCTAACATCTGCCGATTTATAACCCTCTCTAAGCAAGGAGAGTACCATTGCTGCACAGATTAATAGATATTCCAGGCTCTGAATTTCATGGCCATTCTCTTCTTGACACTTCATGTCCACAGGCAGCACCTCCTTTCTCCAGGAGGGCCATGACGGTCAATCTTGGAGTAAATTTGTGGGTACACATCCAGTCATGTAGTTTATGTTTAAAGGATGGTTATGAGTTACACTGCTTAACATGCAGGGAATCAATGGGTTAAAAACCTGTCACTCCATCATGTTTTATTTATCTCTTGGTGAAGATTTAGGTTCCTGGTTCTAGTACTGGTGGAGATATTGGACTTGTAGACAACAACAGGAAGTCTAAGACAATTGGTTCTCTAATGGAGTGGCAGAGATCATCCCTCAAAAGTCTATAAGACACTGAATAAAATGACAACAGATCCAAGCTTCTTTTGGTAGCTCAGGGACATTATGCCTGTGATCTTTTTGGTTAGGAACATTTGGGGTCACTCTTTATTGTGTCCACTTAAGCCATTCTCTGTATAACGTCTGTGTATTATAGTCACAGTGAATATAAACATTTTCATAACAATTACTATACAAGTGCTAAATCTCAAGATTTAATGTACTGTTTTATATGTGCAACAAACAATTTATATGA
Source organism: Protopterus annectens (assembly GCF_019279795.1). NCBI lineage: Eukaryota > Metazoa > Chordata > Ceratodontiformes > Protopteridae > Protopterus > Protopterus annectens. The sequence goes on along the minus strand of NC_056741.1, from coordinate 1,351,911,225 downwards.
CGACTACTCTTTGCAAATACATTTAAGTCTGCTCATGTATTCTGCTTCTAACCTTGTACTGAACCTGAAAATGGTCTACAGAAATCAGCATTCTATCATGGTTAACAAAAAGACAAATCTGTTGACAGTAAAACAGCCATAAAATGCGATTTTACAGCAGGAGTCTCATTAGAAATGGTGGTGGACTGTGAATATACCTTTAAGCTGATGAGGAAAACAATCATGTTGGATAAAATGACGACCCAGTTTGATCCACTTCTTTCTTGTTATGGTAAATATGATATTTATCTTATGAAATCTATCTGAGTTTTTATGTTATATCAGTGTATTTACTTCTAAGTTACTGACTAATGCTGAATGTAACTATGCCCATATAGACTTAGCCTGTTCTGTCCAATAAGAAAATTCAACCAATACTTGCATGGAAGAGATTTATAATGGCTCACAATCACCAGTTGTCACCATCACGATCACCAGTTGCTGCCATCATATTCAACTGAAGAAAAGGGGTAACTTTGATGGCTACAGACTGGCCACAACATTAGTCTACAGTCATGTTGAGAGGCAGTCATAAGACACTGAATGCATGGAAATCCAGCTACAGGGCAGTGCTAAAGAAATCAGCATCCATGCACCACTTGAAATGCTCACCTTCACCATGAAAGCATTTTCATATTGACTATGCAGGTCTTTTAGGGAGCTCATTGTTCCTGATCTCAGGCGATGTGGACTCAAAGTTGCTTGAAATAATCTGGAGCAATAGCATCGGACAATACATTATAACTATTAGGATCAATGTCTGCAACAAATGGCTTGTCTGAGCACATTTTGCAGGTAGTGCCCACAATAAAAATCAGAAAAATTCAAGGCATTCATATGCAAAATGTAAGTAGTTTGTGTCTGCACTTTGTCTTTCAACCACAAACTGAAGCACTGAAAGGTCTATGCAAACCTTTAAGGAAAAATGTGATAAGCCACGTCCCTAATACTAAGGCCTTGCAGCACAGGACAGATCATTTTCCTTTTGCTTACTATTACATCAGATGCACAACTAACAAAGTGACAACAGCAACATTACCTTTGAATAGAAAACGGCATTCCATACAAGACTTAGTGAAACCAGGAGTAAAAAGCCAGGCACACAAATTATAATTGTGACATATGAATAATCAGCAGTGAGAAATATGCCGTAGGCCAGCAGAGTCAGAGCCTGTATAAAAACTAACAATAACCTGGCTAAACTTTTCAAGAATTAGGCATCACAGATACGCTGGATGTGGGACACAGCACCCCTGAAAAGACACAAACCAGTTAAGAAGTGCCAGCAATCAGGTGAGCTGCAACCACTTATTAAACAAATAAGTTGGCACATGTGATTATATGACAGAGGCAATGACCACCACCATCTAAACCTTGGTGGCAAAGCCAGCAAACTGTAGTTGTACATTAAAATGGATATCTGGCCAAGTATGCAACCAAGGAAGGATGTATGACTACAAGCCTTTCCAGACAGGCTAGTGACCACTCCATAAGGGATAAGATACCAGATATTTGACTGCAGAAGGATGGATAACTCTAAGCTGTCATGCGTCACTGGGCAGTTGGATGCTGATTTCACAATATGCCCAACAGAAACACCCGCGCCAAGAACCTACCTTTGTCACAATGCTAAGGTCAACAGGGACAGAGACAGATGCTATTATGACTTGAGAAAATGATGCAAAATATGTGGGGAATACAGGTTTTAATAAAAGTATAATTACCTCAAATGGATATTAACAGTTATGAATACTGTTATTATCCATGGGATCCGACAACATCCCTGGCTGTGTTCTACATGAACTCAGGCAAGAGCTCACAGCACCACTAGGCACCCTATTCAACCAATGCCTGTGTACTAGCTTCATCCCAGCAGAATGGAGTACACCCACTGTCATCTCTCTACACAAAAGTGGAGCATCCACCAACCCAGGCAGTTACAGGCCCATCAGCCTAATTAGCCTGAACTGCAAGGCCATGGAATGCATTATCATGGAGTTTATAAACAAGGACATTGGCTTGATCCCACACAGTTTGGTTTTGTCAAAAGGAGATCATGGCTGTTGAACTTGGTTGCCTTCTTCGAAACAGTCACCAAAGCCATGGATGAGGGTAAGGCAGTCCACACCATCCACCTTGACCTAGCGAAAGCTTTCGACACTATTCCCCATGCGGGCATAATAGATAAACTCTCCCAGCTAGGCATCAACCCATATGTTACCAGATGGGTAGCTAACTGGCTCACTGATAAAAAACACTTAGTCAAAATAGGGGAAGCCACCTCTAGTAGTAGACCCATAACAAGTGGTGTACCCCAAGGATCCGTCTTGGAGCCTCTACTGTTTGGGATATACTTTTCTGAGGTGCAAGCCAAAACCAGTGGTCTTTGGCTGACCAAGTTTGCAGATGACTGCAAGCTGGGCACTGTCATAAATTCCCCTAGTGATGTGAACATCCTCCAAGACGGCCTTACCCAAACTAATGACTGGTGCCAGAAGCATGGCCTCAAACGGAATGCCAAGAAATGCATCATTATCCCCTTTGGGGAAAATGGTGTCCCCCTAATTATCACATTAATAACAATGTACTAAGCACATAATCAGTCGTGAGGGACTTGGGCACCCAGGTTGATTATAAACTGACTTTTGACCACCACGTTGCCTCCATTGTACAGAAGGCTTTCTACATGGCCCACCTCATAAGTAAGGGTAGTTCATTAAAGAACAAGGAGGTCATAGCATCCCTTTACTCCTCCCTTATTAGATCCATTATTGAGTACAATGCCCCCTTTGGCATGTACCTTGCCAAGCACATGCAGCAGTTGAAGAGACCAAAGAGGTTCCGAACCAGGAAAATCCAGGGTCTCAAACACCTATCCTATACAGATAGGCTAAATCTCTGTCCCTGTACTCAGTCTCGTACAGACTGCTCAGAGGTGACCTGTGCCTGGCATACAAGGTTGTCTCAGACTCAGCCTTGATGGAGTTGCTGCATATCCATAAATCAAACTCCACTTGCGTAACCTGCATGCAAGACCTCAACTTGGTCTGTGGCATTAATAAAACTTGTTTTCAGGATAGATTTGTGTCCCAGCAACTCCCTTATCTGTGGAATACACTACCTCTCCACGTCAAGCAGAGTACCTCACTAGCCCTCTTTAACAGGAACCTGGACGACTGGATGGGAAACAGAAAATATATCCCTGGGATCCCACCTGTGTCCCTGCTGGATAGAGAAAGCAGGTGCTGACTTTGTGGGAACATGAGTGAAATTCTTGGCTAGACGTATAAGGGCCAGTAGCCTAGTATCGTCCTATGACCCTATGACCCTATTACTATATAGAGCAGTTATACAGCATCCGAAAGGCCACCATAATAACACAGGACAACATGCATCCTGCATATGGACTGTTTAAGCATCTGGCATCGGGCAGGAGATATTGCAGCTTCCGCTGCAGGACTACAAAATTCAGTAACAGTTTCTACCCTACAGTGATTAGACTTCTGAACTTGGGCACCAGTCCTAGGAATCTGGACACATAATAAGTCAATTCTTATTTATTTGTGCAATATATACTTAAATATATTCCAAGTAACTGCAGTATTCATTTATTATGTCCATAGCCAGTATTATTTAACTCACTCAAGTGTAATATTAGACAAATAACTTAGGCGTTTCAATCTGTAGTGTGTTTTGTATTGCTTTAAATAGGGTAATTCATTTAACTGAGGGGAGGGTATTCTTTTTGTGTATGAGTGTTGATAAATGTCTCTGCTCTTTCTTGCATGTATTGGGAGTACTATTGCATTTGTTAGTTATGTTTATTCCTCTACTTGTATATGTTGTTTCACTTTCCTTTGTAATTTCAAGAATTGAGCTGATGCACAAAATTTTGTTTAGGCTACACGTGTGTAGTTGTAAATGACAGAAAAGTTTGCTTTAACTTTTGACTTTGACTTTACTAAATAATATGTGCATGAGATACATAAAGTTAATAAATAAAAATAATAATGTACAATCCCTAATAGACTTCAGGCAGAATTATATGACAGACTTTTTCAAAACACACACACACACGGACGGACGCTCACATAAGGTCACTCAGACATGAACACACACACTCAGACACAAAGACATACACACACACATATACATGCATGGACACTTGCACAAGGTCACTCAGACATGAACACACATACACACACACACACACACACACACACACACACACACACACACACACACACACACACACACACACACACACACACACACACACACACACACACAAAAACACTGGTAAGAAAGGGAAGGGAAATCCTCTAGCAGACATATGAATGAACAGGATGAATAAAGCAGACCACCTTCTGCTTTTATGAAAAATAGACAATGTGTGTCTTGCATCACTTATGTCATAATCCTGTTACCTACAGGTAGTTACGGACCTGGCCTGATGCTCTGTTCTAGTAGATGATGCTGAGAGACAGTTATGTCAGGCAAAAAATAAATATGCATCTCCTCTGAAAAGGTGCAATTGGCAAGATGGGAGCAGATTGCATTTCCTGTTATTGCCCTCTTTAGGGAGGTATTATTGGTGGGGGGTATGTCCTTAGCTACTTATTTATTTATGCATTTATTTTTGCCTTTACATGCATAACTGACCCTTGTATCTCTTTTCTTTTACAAGACAGATTCCTTTGTACTTTCAAGGTGTGGCTGCAAGATCCTGCCAGGTCTTTCTCAGAAGGAGAGTCCTCTCTTTTCACAGAAGATGTTCTTACTGGTGCTAACATTTTCAAGCCACCCATGCTCAAGAAGGTGAGAGCTGGAGAATAACATTTAACACTGTGGCTGGTGAAAGGAATTTTACAAACTGAAGTGAAGCAAGGTGGGAAATGGAAGAATAACAACCATGTCCCAAGAGGACCAAGTATACAATAACACTATGTGTGCACACCACGTTACTGTTCACACGATTGGCATGTGTCTGCTCCACCTCCCTTATGCTGCTGATAAAATAAGTAGTCTTCATAACCATGGGAACCTCTGAGGATGAGCCCTGAGGATGGACTGCCATCATTAACCACACAACCCCTACCTTAGACCACACACAGACACACACACACACACACACACACACACACACACACACACACACACACACACACACACACACACACAGGATCTCCAGCCCGGGTTGCTAGTCAGTCATGGCTCAGCAGCAGCACAGGGCACCTGGACTCATCCTCATCTACTGTTCAGGATGGATTTGTAGTAATGCTGTTTAAGCTGGGAATGACCACATGAAGCCAGGTACCCCCTCAAAAAAAAAAAAAAATAGTTATGTATACATGATATTTCACATAAAATATAAGCAACACAAAATAGATGTGGTACCTTCAGTTAGCTGAATAAAAAAAAAACACTACAAATGCCAATGCTGTGTGCCACCTGCAGGTTACTTTTTGACTGAACAGATGGTGGTCAGCAGGCGAAGACTTGCTTCAAAAGATAAGTGTCTTACTCCTGCTTCAGAACCCGAATACATGTTTTAATAGCATAAGGACAAAAGACAAAAAACAGAAAGGCATTTTCAAACCTGATCATAATGATACTGGCAGTTACTAAAATAAGGGGACTGGGGTGAAATACATTTTCTAAAACAGTCTCTGTAATATTCTGCTGTACAATCATACAGACAAAGTACTGGAAGGGTATAACATAAGCCCATAGCAAAGACAGTAAAGATATTTGAGAGAAAATACAAGAGCTTCTCAGATGCCATAGTGCAAGGAATAAATTATATCACAGGCATATGCACTGTATAGATGATCAGGGAATAAATAATTATTGAAGAATAAACTGTAATTTATATCTATTTATTATTTATTTATGTTATGTTGACCAGGTTGTCCCACTATTCGACTAAATTGTTGCTTATTTTCAGGGAAGGCCTGGAATAGTAAATATGTATACATATGATATTTCAATGAAGACCTCTTACCCTTTTTGATAAATACAGTGGGATATTTTACATCCACTTAAGCCATCGCAAACTCAGATGGGACCTCAATTTAACATCTCATCTGAAGGATTTTACCTTAAGAATGCAGCATTCCTCTTGTGTTGCACCGCAGTGTCCATAAGGGAGAATGAAATCACCGAGTGTGGGACTAGAACACAGAGTCTTTTGATCTTCCAGCATCAGGGGTAACTATGATACCTGATGAACCACTGACACTTAAAGTTCTCTATTTTGTGATAGGGATTTACAGTGCCACACAATATCAAACATAAACATGATCAGGGGAGAGTAACTCCTAGTATCAGTTACCTATCTAGCACAGGTAAATTGCAGTGGTAGACCCTCCCAAAAAAGTATGTAAAGAATTGGGAACTGATATCTGTGTCTGCAAAGTACTTGGGGAAAAGTTATCCCTCAGTTAAAGGCTGATGCAGGTATGTTAAGAATGCTCTGCTTTGAACAGCAGTGAATGTGACTCAAATATGTTCAAATGTCCAGTGAAACACATCAAGAATACTATGACATGTACAGCCACAACAGCAGTGATATAACATAGAGGTCAATAATACTGTGACATGTACAGCCACAGCAGCAGTGATATAACATAGAGGTCAATAATACTGTGACATGTACAGCCACAGCAGCAGTGATATAACATAGAGGTCAATAATACTGTGACATGTACAGCCACAGCAGCAGTGATATAACATAGAGGTCAAGAATACTATGACATGTACAGCCACAGCAGCAGTGATATAACATAGAGGTCAATAATACTGTGACATGTACAGCCACAGAAGCAGTGATATAACATAGAGGTCAATATACTGTGACATGTACAGCCACAGAAGCAGTGATATAACATAGAGGTCAATACTACTGTGACATGTACAGCCACAGCAGCAGTGATATAACATAGAGGTCAATAATACTGTGACATGCACAGCCACAGCAGCAGTGATATAACATAAAGGTCAATAATACTGTGACATGTACAGCCACAGCAGCAGTGATATAACATAGAGGTCAATAATACTGTGACATGTACAGCCACAGCAGCAGTGATATAACATAGAGGTCAATAATACTGTGACATGTACAGCCACAGCAGCAGTGGTATAACATAGAGGTCAATAATACTGTGACATGTACAGCCACAGCAGCAGTGATATAACATAGAGGTCAAGAATACTATGACATGTACAGCCACAGCAGCAGTGATATAACATAGAGGTCAAGAATACTGTGACATGTACAGCCACAGCAGCAGTGATATAACATAGAGGTCAATAATACTATGACATGTACAGCCACAGCAGCAGTGATATAACATAGAGGTCAATAATACTGTGACATGTACAGCCACAGCAGCAGTGATATAACATAGAGGTCAATAATACCGTGACATGTACAGCCACAGCAGCAGTGATATAACATAGAGGTCAAGAATACCGTGACATGTACAGCCACAGCAGCAGTGATATAACATAGAGGTCAAGAATACCATGACATGTACAGCCACAGCAGCAGTGATATAACATAGAGGTCAATAATACTGTGACATGTACAGCCACAGAAGCAGTGATATAACATAGAGGTCAATAATACTGTGACAGTACAGCCACAGAAGCAGTGATATAACATAGAGGTCAATAATACTATGACATGTACAGCCACAGCAGCAGTGATATAACATAGAGGTCAATAATAGTGTGACATGTACAGCCACAGCAGCAGTGATATAACATAGAGGTCAATAATACTGTGACATGTACCGCCACAGCAGCAGTGATATAACATAGAGGTCAATAATACTGTGACATGTACAGCCACAGCAGCAGTGATATAACATAGAGGTCAATAATACTGTGACATGTACATTCACAGCAGCAGTGATATAACATAGAGGTCAATAATACTGTGACATGTACAGCCACAGCAGCAGTGATATAACATAGAGGTCAAGAATACTATGACATGTACAGCCACAGCAGCAGTGATATAACATAGAGGTCAATAATACTGTGACATGTACAGCCACAGCAGCAGTGATATAACATAGAGGTCAATAATACTATGACATGTACAGCCACAGCAGCAGTGATATAACATAGAGGTCAATAATACTATGACATGTACAGCCACAGCAGCAGTGATATAACATAGAGGTCAATAATACTGTGACATGTACAGCCACAGCAGCAGTGATATAACATAGAGGTCAATAATACTGTGACATGTACAGCCACAGCAACAGTGATATAACATAGAGGTCAAGAATACTATGGCATGTACAGCCACAGCAGCAGTGATATAACATAGAGGTCAATAATACTGTGACATGTACAGCCACAGCAGCAGTGATATAACATAGAGGTCAATAATACTGTGACATGTACAACCACAGAAGCAGTGATATAACATAGAGGTCAATAATACTGTGACATGTACAGCCACAGCAGCAGTGATATAACATAGAGGTCAATAATACTGTGACATGTACAGCTACAGCAGCAGTGATATAACATAGAGGTCAATAATACTGTCACATGTACAGCCACAGCAGCAGTGATATAACATAGAGGTCAATAATGCTGTGACATGTACAGCCACAGCAGCAGTGATATAACATAGAGGTCAATAATACTATGACATGTACAGCCACAGCAGCAGTGATATAACATAGAGGTCAATAATACTGTGACATGTACAGCCACAGCAGCAGTGATATAACATAGAGGTCAATAATACTATGACATGTACAGCCACAGCAGCAGTGATATAACATAGAGGTCAATAATACTGTGACATGTACAGCCACATAAGCAGTGATATAACATAGAGGTCAATAATACTGTGACATGAACAGCCACAGCAGCAGTGATATAACATAGAGGTCAATAATACTGTGACATGTACAGCCACAGAAGCAGTGATATAACATAGAGGTCAATAATACTGTGACATGTACAGCCACAGCAGCAGTGATATAACATAGAGGTCAATAATACTGTGACATGTACAGTCACAGCAGCAGTGATATAACATAGAGGTCAATAATACTGTGACATGTACAGCCACAGCAGCAGTGATATAACATATAGGTCAATAATACTGTGACATGTACAGCCACAGAAGCAGTGATATAACATAGAGGTCAATAATACTGTGACATGTACAGCCACAGAAGCAGTGATATAACATAGAGGTCAATAAGATCTTCACTGCTGTATGGGAAGGGTTGCATCAAGCTAGTCATAATGCCTCTTCCAGTGGGATACCAAGAGGAAGGATTATACTGACCAGTGTGAACAACTGCCGCCTAAGCAAGGTAGCATGACTGACCACATACAGAAATGCATAGGAAAGCTGCAGACCATAAACTCAGCAGGTCTATCACACGAGCAACAAATTCGATTTTGTTAAGAACCCCATTTCATTCACTGTGCTATTTTGGTAGTTTATAATAAGCACTTCAGAAAGTGGAACACATGGTTGTTTTCGCCTTTCTTTTCTGTGGTTAGTTCAGCCTGTATTCTGAGGGATGTGGGCATCATCATCAAGACAGGAATAGCAATCACTTGGCTCTCTGCCCAGAGGCAGTAGTAGAGAAGACGCACAGTGATTATTTTCTGCCAGGACCACTGCACACTACTGAGGCTTTTCCTAAGCTGACAGCTGAAATGGAGCTATTTAGAACTCACCACTATTCTCAGTTTTATAAGACAATAAGCATGACTGCTATTTTAGCAACAAATTTCATGAGTAGTAGATGAGGTTAGGAAATAGTGTTTCTTGTCACTACTTCACTGTTTATTACATTTCAGTCACTATGTTTTTTTTTCATTACCAGAAATATCATTTCATTTAAGAATAGCAACAACTCCAATTCCTGCAAAGAGTTAATCAAATCCTTAGAATTATTGGTCACTGTTATGGGCTGTAGTCCCATTTTGCAGTTATTTGTCCCATGCTACTTTAGTTCTCCCTGCATTATCTCAGTATTTGTAAAATAAATAACATCAGGACCTCACATCACATCTGGAAACTACATCCCTTCCCACACATAAATATTAAACCTGAAACATAACGTCCCAACATGCTACACAAAATAAGACATATAGGTGGAGTAAGACAGTCGTACATGCAGGAAACAGGACAGAAAATGAGAGCAAAGCAGCAGACAGCAGATCAGAAACAACAGAAGCAAGGCAAAGAGAGGGCTAAACAGGAAGGCAGCCTGGCGTTATTAATTCATCTAAATATGTAAGAAAAGTCAGCAAGACGAACAGTAAGGCTAAAGAAAGTGAGGGAGAGAGAAAAGGGGAAAGAAAATCATCAGTCAGTGTATACAGAAAAAGTAGCTGAAACAAACTCATACATTTAAAAATGAACACCACAGATGGACAAAAAGGATATGACACTGGACCAGATGCACCTGATAATCCTACGTCCTCTTTCTTTAGGGACAGGTTTGTTTCAAATGGCTAGACAGACAGACAGAGATTTCATCCTACTTCTGACACTTTTCCCAGATGAAGGACAGTATGGCGTCAGTAAGGAGAAGACACAAAAAAGGTTTTTGTGTGACCACACAATGTGCATGTTGGTTGACTGGATCTGTCCATCTAGACAGGGGAAATAATATTCATGTAAAATAGTGGTACAACAGAACAACAGCTATCTTAACAGAGTTGCAAGGAATTATGCAGGGACACAGCAACAAATGTCAAGCTACAGACCCTCAAAGTCTATAGTAAAATTCTACACAGCAAACTCAATTTGAGCTTCACTGTCCAGCATTAGTTATGAAGGTAATAAAATCAGAAAAGAACTGTGCACAGATGGCACTGAGTGACTGTAAACTGAAGAAAAAATGCCTGGTGGTGCCATAAAATTATGTTCTGGGAATAGTTCATATAAATAGTTAACTTTATTGCATTGGAAAATATATTTTGAGTGCCAGTTGTATCTAACCAGAAACCGCAGCTGAAACAATTATGATTGTTTGGAGCTCATAAGATGATTGCTGCTTTATCTACAACAAAGGCTTCCAACTATTTTTATTCTCTCGCTGTCTGCCCCTTCCTGAACCACCAGCCCATTTGTTCCCAATAACCACAGTAGCAGTCACCCTTTTATTTGGCAATTTAAGCCCTAGTCCTTGCAAAGCACTAGGAGGAGATGTACAATGAAATGACAGTGGAGGCTGTCCTTTCACTTCTGTAAGGAACGACTGACCCCTCCAAGCAGCCATGCTTCTCCTCCCAATGCATGGGCAGTGGTTTCCCAGATCTGTACCAGGAAAATCACACCATTCAGTGTGCCCCAGAGCATGTGCCACCCTCCCACCTCTTTGAGAGTTAAGCAAGGCATGCCCCTGCACTCTTCCCTGTCCCTGCCTAGCTCCTCCATTGCTGGGGCTGCTAATCAAACTATGGTTGCATGGAGCACACTCAGAGCTCCATCCCTCTGTGCCACACAGCCAAACAGATTTCATACTATATTTTGGGGAGTGAGTAATGAGTTTTGCAACCACCTTCCCAAACCGAGCATCTGAGAAGAAATCAGACATACTGCAGATTCCTGCTGCATTTCAGTGGGAATGTCCAAATCAGACTGGGAAACGGACGATTCAGGCCTTGATTTTTTGATCTTCTTTTCGGGTGGAAGTGGGACATCCAGGGCCAAGGGTTCTGTCATTTTGCTTTGCAAGAGCCACTTCAGACATTGGGTCTATAAGTAAGTATTTAAGCAGGAAAGTCTAGCGGAAAGGGTTTTTAAGACAAATGATTGCCAGATTTTACAATTTATGTAATACAGCAAAGCCTCTAAACAAAACAGATGCTACTGCGGATGGTCTTTATAAGGGCCATGCCTACCACAATCACACTTCCTCCATTTAGCTGACATGAGCTAATCCTGTGTATCAAAAATCATGGCGCAACGGGGTACTTATCTGAATAGGCAATGGCAGCAGCAAAGACAACATGGTGCTCAGACCAGTGGGAGTGAAGATCTTGCATGCAAATTGGCAGCAAGATAATCTGAGGATCTTTCACTCATACATCCAATTATGTACCCCTACATTTGTGGGCTGAGTTCAGGCACTGGTCATATGGTGCATCAGGAAGGTTTTGGCTTGGGTACACCAGCCAGACATCAGGTTACTTCATGCAGGATAACTCATCAGTACTGAAATACTGTAACAGTAATCCAAAGAAGAAATTTCTACTTGGAAGAATAATAGACGAGGTCTAGGAAAAGCTGAGTATTAGTTATTATATGTTAACTAAATCTGAATACAAAATTTTCAAATGGAAATGCACTGAGCAAACAGAAATCCAAAGTAATGGTACAAAGTGGAGACGGGGCTTAAATAAGCAATAATGTATGTACACCTCTCAGTCTCCATGTTTTAAAAATCACAGCAGGTGATCATAAGGTGGAGCATTTCTTATTATTTTTTTTCTGAAAAGAAGATCTTGATATAGTAGACCACATACAGTTAGTGGTGATGGGGTTTCTTTGTACAGGCTTAGTTCACTTATTTAATTATGTTTGCAGTCTCAAACAAGGCTAACTTTTATGAAGCACAATGTTAAATCTGAAAGGAAAAAGCATACTGCTACGCCTAAGCCATAGCAGCTGAGAAGCACAAATCTATGTCAGATGTATGAACTATGGTAGGACTTACTTATGACTTGTATGGTTAGATGAATCAAATGGTCAAGCCAAGGGTAAGCAAATCCCATCAAAACCGGTATCTGTGCCACAGAAACTGGTACTATATAAATTACAAATAATAAACATGGGTCCTTTATGAATAATTATGTCTTGTTTAACAACACACGATTATTTAAACTCAAAACATTTCAAACCTTGGGAGGTTACCACTTAAAATAGTTAAACTTGCAAGGTTGCAGAACACAAAATACATTTTTTCAGGAGGACAAGCCCCTCTTAATTCCCATATTGGGGGTAGGCCCTACATCCTTGAAGTACATATACCAATTCTGTGATCACACAAATTACTAGAAGATGGAGAATGTGAGAAAAATGCTACACTCACCTTCTCACTTTTCTCTGACAGAATGCCTCTGATCCTTTACATTTGTTATTCAGAATCATTCATCTATCTACCAACAGCAGTAGGGCTCTGAATAAATGCAAACATACTGCAGAGAATTACGTACTTAATACTAATTTGCAAGTGTGGTGTTCTGTTGCATGAGGCACTAGTGAAGGCAAAGTCAAACAAAAAGTAATGTTAATACTCTATCTGCAGTCAAAATTAGAAGAAAATATGTAAAGAAGAACAACTTAACAATTACGATGTTATAATGGCATGAATACTTATTTGTTATGGTAACTGGCTGTATGGTTTTATTTTGAAAGGAGATTTTTAATGATTACAACATTTACAGCTCCTATGGTGAAGTGCTTTACACTAAGTCACACATGGCGGTACTGTTTGTTTATTCCATTAGGTACTATATAGTTGGAGATGGATGCTGTAGTATCTGGCACGTCAGAGTGGCTGAAATAACAAGACAGAGCGGTATGATACTGACTACATTAACCTTAGTCACCAGTTTCTTAAAGACTCCTTTTGTATACTACATACCTCTCTCTGTTTGACTTCCCATTGCACACAAGTTTAACAGATGTCTAATATAAGCCTTATATTCTACTACATTTCATAAAATTATAACATTGTGAACTCTATACATTTCAATACATCAGTGTAATACAATTATTTTTTTCTTCTATAAGGATACTTTCAATATTCATATTTCCCTTTTAATTGTACTTTTAGTCAGTGTGTTTCAAATCCATATCCAAAATACTTCATTAGTACAATACTGAGGAGCATTTATACCAAACAAATTTCGCCAACTGTGTCTCATGCCTTAACTTGAATATTTTGGAGAGTCAGCACTCTGGGCTTCTGATGCTGATATACTTGAAGCAATATCATGGCTGTCCCCATAGTCTGTCAGGATGAAATGTATTCTCTAGTTTGCTTCTGGAAATGCCTCTGTAAACACCTTTCCAGATATCTCTGCAGATGTGTTGTAAAATCTCATGGCTGGAGGCTTCTCAAATACATTATTTGGACCCAGCATAGTTGATTTTGCTCATATTGGTTTTGAGCAAATGCCTCTGCTTTCATCATAGCAACTTTCCAGTTTAAATACAAACAGTGGAAGATCTCAGATTTTCATATTTCTTAATAACCACTCCTTAGGAACTTTTCTGCAGTGTCACTTTTTACCTCACTTTCAGTGAAAATAAGCGAAGGGCTCTTTTGTCATCATAAAGCTTTAGAATGATTTGTTTTCAGTTTAATTTATACTCAGTTCATGCTTTCAGACTGTAGCAAGGAGAAAGAGGTACATAATCTATTCCTAAGTCTGTGTCCAATCAATAGCTGACGAAGTGACAGACACAAACTCATAGTATCATAGGAGATTACTAGGCTATCGACCTGGAGGTCATTTTAAGCCTAGATGTTTCATCCCAATGTAATACCATGAAAATGCTACTCAATGCCCAAGATTGCATTTAGTGATGACTGCCCATATCCAGGAGGTTGTGGATGCTTTCTTCCCCGGTAATAATTTACTGTGCCCCATTCACTCGTCCAGGTTCCTCTTGAACAGTGTCATAGAGGTATTCTATTTCACATGAATTGGTAGCCTGTTCCACAGAGGCAGCAGTTGCTGGTTCCATGTAGAGGAATAAACATATAGCCTAGCAACACAGATTTTCATGTACCTAACAGTCAGCGTAATGCACTGAAATTTCATCATGATTTTTTCACAGTTTAAACTCTCCTCTTGAGTTGATTATTGGACTGTGAATGTTTTTGACTAGGAGACACATGTTGAAATTCTTACTGTTGTAAAACAATCTAAAATTCTACATCTGTATATTGTCAACCATTAACAAGGACAAATTACATCAGGTTTTCCATGCCTCAAGAACACATCACTAGATACATGGATAACATTAGCACTTATGTCCTGTAACATCATGACTCCTGGAACCTTTCAACAGTAGTTAGCACATATCAGATACATACAGTCTCTAAGCTGTAACAAATCCTGCTCCATGGTTATTCTATATGAAACCATCTTTTCCCTTGGGTTATTGCTACAACAGACACTGCACTTTTAACAGTCGTTTGCTATTTGCCCAGTTTTCAGTGACATGCCTAACCAGTATAACACATCACGCATTCTTTACACTGGACAGCTCCCATATGTGACTCTTCTTAACTGATTAGGTACTAGAACTTTGTCTCCTTTGAGTATTAGATATTACATACAGCTTATGTCTTCTTTAAATGCAAAGTAATGTATTTCTTTCCAAACAGCTGACCTATGTTCTGGCTAGTCCTTCAGTATTATACCCAAAATAATTTTAGCTCCATATCCCTCTTTGTACGGGTCTATTTGATATGATCGACATTTCACAATGTCGAAACCCATATGGCTGAGACCATATGATCGACATTTGAAATGTTGAACATACACGCAGACAAGAAAAAAAGCTAACTTTAAAGATGCTAGCAGGGGGCTCCACCCCCTGTACCCCCCACCTCCACCCCCCGTAACTTTAATATATCAACTCCGAGATTGCACTACAGTACGTAAATGGAAATCTTTCCATTCCGCACTGCACGGAGATGCCGGTTCCCCATGGTCGACATTTCAAATGTCAATTATATGGTCTCGGCCATATGAATGTCGACGTTGTGAAATGTCGACCATGTGAAGGGGACCCCTTTGTACACATCTGAAAGAGTTTCATCTTCTCTTTGGTCATAGGCACCTATAGAAGTAACCCAATTCACTTCAATTTCTTCCTTAATCTAATCATCCTATTACATTGGCAGGGATGGTATATTTACTGTATGCATCTTTTTGCCTAATATATACTTCATAGTTAAGTCATACATTTGCAGTCTCAGCAACATTCTCTGTTAACTTAGTGGTACAATATACAAGGATTGTTTTAAAAATACTAGGCAGTGGTTTGTGGCCTGTTTTCACGAACACAACTGTTGCATAAATATACTAAGGGAATTTTTCTTCACATACATAAACTATAGCAAGTAGCTCTTTGTCTATCTGAACACATCTTCTCTGGCATTCTGTAAAGCTCTTGATCCATAAGAAAATGGACTTACCTTCTTACAGGCTCAATGCACTAATACAATTCTGTCTGGCATCTGCCTGTAATGAGATTGACTTATTCATAACAGAGTACCACAATATGGGTGCTTCAGTTAATAACTGTTTAGATATTTCAAAACTATTTTCCTGGTCTATATTATGTAATATACCACCATATTATAATAATTTAATCAATGGCAAATTCACTTGTAACAGGTTCAGAAGAAACATAGAAAATAGTTGGAAGTAATTTGAACCATTCATAAACAATAAATGGCTACCATTTACTACAATTTACCCTTGGGACTTCTGTGTTAAGAAATAGGGAAGAGCAGATGTTATGAAAATACATGGAGATAAATGTTACAGTATAGGCAGAAAGGCATATTATATTTTTGATTCCTGACCTAGGATGCTACATGCCAGTAGATGAAACAGAGTAGAGACAACCCAAAGACCACTGGCTGACATAGTATGGAGTCTGCACTGACAGGCTGAGGAGAGATGAATAATTTAACTGTGTCAATTTTAGAGGCAATGTGGATATAAAGAAACAATAATCATATTTAAGTCCTCACTTGGAAGACTATGGTTTAAGTGGGAATCATAGGGAAGTTTTTTTCTTTTTCTAAAACAAAAGATGACTACCAAGAACATAATATGAAGATGGTGAGGTTCACACTATGACTCCTAAGAGAAGGGTAATGTAAGGAAATGTTACCATAAACAAAAGGCTGCTGCTAGCTCAGTGCATAGTGGCAGGATAGAGTTTGACAGTTTGGCCAGTGATCTAAGACTGACTACTGATTTGGGCAGTGTAGTGCCAGTGAGGGAGAGGGAAGATTGAGCAGCTGAAGCCTACTCTCTGTCTTCAAGAGGATGGTTCGGGGTTTTGCAGTAGCAGGCCACCCTCTCTTGGAATCTGAAGGGTGGTATAATGCAGCACACAAGCTGTTTAGTTTTGGCAGTATGGGGTCTACAGCTGGTACTTTATGGTGTAAGCATAGAATACATATGAAGCACACATCTAATAATTCTGCTACATAAATAAAAAAAAATATTTCACCATGTTCTTCACTTTGACATCTCCTTCTCCATGTTTGAGACAATTAATTTGGGAAATGGACTGAAGGTTAGCAGCAGAAGGGAGCTTGTAGAGGTGGGGTGCAAAAAAGAGCTGTGCATCTAAAATGACCTCCCAGCAAGAGATATGATGAGTGCACAAAACATAGAGTGAAGCATAATAAAGTATAAGGGATTCTTAGTGCTAAAGAAAATTTAAAAAAGGAGGAAAACATGCAAACAAACAGGGTATCCACTCTGAAATTTTACATGGGTAAAGAAGGACATAGAACATGCCACCTGTTTCAGGTTTTCAGTTGTAAGTGTTTTCTGTGTTTTTCCCAGTATGGTTTGCAACAATAAGGAAGATGCACCATTTGGCAAACTAACACAAAAGAACTTCAGGAAAGAGATGTACTGGTTTTAGGTCCATTGTTATAACCCTATCCCAGTTACATCATTCTCTGCTGCTATGGTGTCATACAACTGCCATATTAAGGGGTCCTTTTTGTATACACAGTACCCTCCTTGTAAATCTTTCAGTTCTTGGCCCATCTTGTGGCTTCATGCACAGTTATGTGACTGGTTTTACTATGCTGGTTCTTCAGCTTGTCTCCTTCATCCTAGCACTAAACAGAGTAACACATACAGATCTGCTTAAAAAATGCATTCCAGAGTTATCATAGATCATAGGAGGTTACTAGACTATTGGCTCTAAGGCCTCTACATACCTAGCCATGTTATACCCTTGTTCTCTTATGGACCAAGATATAGAGCCTATGTTTACATGCAAATCCAGGATCAGCACTGGCTGCCCCTTGCTAAGAGGGACATAGGTGAAACCCTTGGTGTAAATTCATGGTTTCCTATCCAATAATCTAGGTTATGCTTAAATAGTGTCATTGAGGAGCTCTGTTTTACATGAAATGGGAGTTTGTTCTAGAGGAGTGGCAACCTCGGGGAGACATATCTGTCTCTCCAGCATGTCCTATTAATATCGTAGGCTAGGTTTAGATCCCTAGAGCAAGGGAATTTTGTCCCATTGGATTTGCAGATGTGCAGCAGCTTCATCAAGGCAGGGTCTAAAACTGCTCTGTAGGTGAGGCACAAGTCACCTCTAAGCAGTCTAACCCATACTGAGTAAAGAGATAGGGCCTTCAGTCTATCCATGCAGGTCATGTGTTGTAGGCCCTGAATTTTCTTCATGAGAAACCTCTGCAGTCTCTCCAGTTGCAGCAGATATCTGCTGAGGTACATACAGAAGGGAGCACTGTACTCTATTTTTGGTCTAATGAGAGCCAATTATAGGGGAGTTATAACCTCCTTAGCTTTGGATGCTATACCCTTGCTTATGAAGCGTGCAATGTAGAAGACCTTCCTTACTACTATGGACACCTGATGATCAAAATTAAGGCTGTTATCAACTTGCATTCCTAAATATCTCACCACTGGGTTTGAACTTAGGGGGATAGTATTAATGTTGTAATTAGCAGGGGTTTCTCCTTTGCTGAAGGGGATGATAATGCACTTTTTTGTGATTAGTTTAAATCCATGGCTTTGACACCAATCATTTGTCTGTGTAAGCCCATTTTATAGTATGTTGACATGTTTGGGGATTTGATGATTGCACCCAGTTTGCAGTCATCAGCAAACCTGGTAAACCACAGGCCATCTATTTTCACCTGGACTTATGATAATTAGATACCAAACAGTAGGGGGCCTAGCACAGATCCCTGTGGAACACCACTGGTAACAGGTCTGCTAGTAGAGTTGTCATCCGCAACTTTGACTGTAAGTGTTGTGTTTGTGAGCCAGTTGGCAACTCATCTAGTGATGTAAGGGTTAATCCCCAGCTGAGTGAGTTTCTCAATGATACCCAAGTGAGGGATTGTGTCAAAGCGCTTGGCTAGGTTGAAATAGACCATGTGAACTGTTTAGCCTTCATCCAGGGCCTTGCGACATTCTCAAAGAAGTCCATCATCAAGTTTAGCAGGCAAGATCTGCCCTTAATGAAGACAAACTGGGTCAGGTCAAGAGTTTTAAGGTCACCTATATCCTTGCTGATAAGATCAATGATGATTCACTCCATGGCCTTGCAGATAAGACTGGTTAGGTTTATGGGTCTACAGTTGCCAGGGTCAAATGAGGGACCCCTTTTGTGCAAGGGGATTATGGTTGCTGTTTTCCACTCAGCTAGGACAAATCCAGTGCTTAGACTGAGATTGAAGAGTATGCTCAGCAGTTCTCCTAACTCTTGTTTTAGACCATTTAATAAGCAGCCTGGGATGTTGTCCAGTCCCACAGAAACTATGTTTTTGGCATTAGAGAGTACAGCTATGACCTGCTCTATGGATTTACTAAGCAGAGTACTGGTGACAAATATGTTATGGGGTATGATTGGTGGGGAGAGAGGGATGAAGTTTTCACCAAACCTGTCCTCTAGCAGGTTGGCAATGTCCTCAGGTTCAATATAAGTGGTACCATCCACAGCTAGCTCAGCACAAAGCTGGGCCTTCCCTTTTAGATTTTGGATGTAGATAAAGAGTGCTTTGTGATTTACCTTAGCTAGGGATGCTAATTTGGTTTCGTAATTAGCTTTAGAGGACTTTACAAGATGTTTATTCTGCTTGTTTATGCTTTTGAAGGAGTTCTTCCATTGCTAGGACCATTTCCTCTTGTTTTTTGACAGCAGTTGCTTTCTCTTATTGTATAACCTAATTATGCTGGATGTCCACCAGGATGGCTTATTTTTTCATGAAGATCCTGATTTGATCTGTTCTGGTACAGCTGAGTCTATACGTTTATATAGGTGTTTATACAGGGCATTTGTGCACACCTCAGTATAGGGATCATTGCTGTCAGTGTCAACAGGGAGTCTGAAACTATTGATGCCATCGCTAAGTAGGCTATAGTTTGCTTTGGAGACAATTATTAACTTTGTTGCTCCTGAGGGTGAGTCAGGTACGATCATTACTTTCAACGAGACTGCTTTATGATCGGACTTTACCAGGGAAGGCCCCACACATAGGGTGGTGCAGCGTTCCCCCATGTTGATGAGCACTATGTCGAGGATGTTAGAGACCCTTGTAGGGGTGCTCCAGAGCATTTGTGTTAACTAAGTCCAGGAAACTTTGGGTAAGCGAATTTGTGCTTATATATGTTACCCTGTTGATGGAAGGATAGTTAAAGTCACCCATGACCAGGGTATTTGGTTGTACTGAGAGTGACTCAAGTAGGTCCAGGTAGGCTGTGTGGTTTTTGTGGTTCATGGTGGGGGACCTTTAGCTAACAATGGTATGGGGGGAGTCTTTCCTACAGTTAGTTGCACTTGGAGTAACTCTAGGGAGTCGAACTGTTTAACCAGTCTAGAGGTTTATATGTCATTAATGAAGATGGATTCTCCTCCTCCCTTGTTTTTTTCATCTTTCTTGTGTGGTCTGAACGTATGGAAGCCATTGTAGCCCTGCATGGCCGGGGTACTCTCTGAGGCTTTGAACCACATAGCTCTGTGACTGCGCAGACATCAGCATCTTTCAGAGTGAGAAGTGCTTCAAGTGAGTGCAGTTTCTGATTTAGACTTCTAGCATTAAGCAGCATAACTCTGAGTTTGTTTTTGGAGGATATTTTTACATTGGGAATTTTGTTGTTATGACATTGCCTAAAAAAGGCACTATGGGGGAGGCAAGTACCTTTGCCAGTAACCTAAAGCCTAGAGGTGGCAGGTGAAGGCCATCTCTGGCAAAGCAGCATGGTCTGTCAACCATATCATCCCAGGCTGTCAGATACTAGATCCCCCTGGATTGACACCAGAAGCCAATTGTTGAAGTCAATCATTTTTTGTTTGTATTTTGGCATCATCCTTGGTGAGGGAAGAATGCTGCTTAGGGCTACAGACATACCTGCCTGGGACAGATAATCTGATAGCTGTATGTCTCAAGTTATTCACTCCAACATGGACTATGACAGAGTGTATGATTTGGCGGATCCTGCCACCAGACAGGCAGCTGACCGTGACTTTCTCCTTGTCCAGCCTAGTGCGGGAGATACCTGTGTGTCTCATTGTGAAGTCACCTACAACCAAGACATTTGGTTTAGATATGTTTTGCCTTATGGGGTTATTGGGTGAGTCACTGATGCATGTGTTATTATGTGCATTGGGTGCTGTTGGGACCGTATTGTGTGCAGAAGGTTTGCACTTGGGAGGTCTTAGCTCTTTTGGTATATTTCTACGGAGTACCTCTGCATATGTGGTTTATGTGCTGTGTGCTTGGTATGTGTGGGGAGGTGGAATGTGGGTGCTGACAACCTGCTTGGTAATTGGTATGTTGTTACGTGAGGGAGAGAGAGCACTGATTCCAGATTCATAGTATAGATACATCTCTCACATATTGTATTTGCAATGTTCTAGGAGTAGTAGGTTGTCTGTATACATGAAGCAATTGCTACATTGCCTCAGGATGTTCATGTCAATCAGCCTGGCTGGAAAAACGTTGGGAAACTGACCTTCCATTATGCCAGGTGCATTCTGTAATAAGTGGTGGTGGGGTGGGCTAGATACACTAGGTGGTGACTTATGACGTGTATTAGAAGGAGTGATAGTACACTACCAAGGAAAGACAAAATCTTTCTTCTCAATGTTACAGTAAATTTGAAAGCCACATGCTACTTGAAAGTTAAAATGTAAACCTTTGAAATACTTTGATTTTTATAAATGGTTTTCAAAGTCAAGTCGAAGTCTACTGTTCCCTGAGGCATGTTGGCACTGCTTACAGAAATGCAACACCGACACTGATTCTTTTATTCATCTCTCAGATATCAACAGTGATATCCTATAATACAGCAGTCTTTACTACCAAAGAGCTGTTGACTGACTTCTTTCAGCACTAGTCTGTACTCCCCACACAAGCTTGCAGAGCTGGGAGCAGTTAGCAATGACAAATACTACAGCTGGCTGTCAGCCATAGGAGACGTATTCCATGGCATTATGGTGTTCCTAAACAGTACCACCACATGTGGGTGAACAAAACTAAAAAGCAGAAATGCTGGGTTGGTCTATCTACAATAAACACTGTAATACAGGAGTGATGTGATACCTTTGATTAGACAAACATAGGCTTTACAATATAGCCTGTGTAAGGTTTTAGAGTTTATAAGCCTTAGACCTTGACAAAGTTCTCATATAGTCTGAAAGCTTGAGTAAAATGCATTTTAACGTATTCCCTCCAATGGAAGCTCTGGAAGCTTGTACTCAGACTTCCAGTGGGGAGTGCCTAGTTTTTTGATATAATCAAATTAAGTCCTCACATTTAAAAAAAAATGTTAATATCTCCAGATCCATAGGGAAGAAGTGTAAATGGCAAACTCTTCAGCACAAACTATTTTTATAGTGGTTGTATTCTTTAGGTTCTAGGGTTTAAACTGTATTTTGTAAGTCACAGTAAACAAAATAACTTTTAAGGTTGTCATATTTTGTAAACAACTTACAATATCTCAGCAACCACTCAAGTTACACACATACTGTTAGCAGCTTTTTGTTTATTCAGCTGAGAGCTTTTGTATGAGGCTAAGGAGTTCTGTCTGTGCAACTTGGTTTTCAAGATATTTAGAGAAACATGACAATATAAATATTATACGAGCAACAATTAATATCACTTTACCTGCACTAGGCAGAGGTCAAACAGCAGCACAGTTGTATTTGCCATTGGGTAAACCTTTAGATGATATATTTTAATACTTTTTATGTAGCATGGGTTTGAAATTATTAATGCAAATACGAACAAGCAATATCTGATTCCAAGAGGTGTCAGTAGGATTTAACTGCAGAAACACCTAGAGGCATCAGCCAGCTGTAATGTGTTAAAACCTTATGGCTTAGTGCAGACTGTCCCAATAAAAATGTACATTACCTCTGCATTCTAGAGTATTCCGGGAAAAGACAATTTTGATTTGTTGCACTGTTTTGATGTGCTGTGTGAGACATACTTCTCATCTGGTGAGACTGGGCATAATTCATAACATGGCAGACATCACATGTTGAGCGATAAATCGTTTTTTCCACATTCTGCAATACAGGCAGCTGGTCTGTATGGCTACAGCTTGAACTAAGGTTGCCCCTCAGCATGATGGCTCTTTGTCTCTAAAAACAACTAAACCACCAGACCATCTATAGTCACAATCCACCTAAACACTACCACTCCTGTAATGTTCCCCTACTCCTGTAATGTCCCCCACCTCTCACCTGCTGACTTAATGACTGGTCAGTCATTCTTTAACCCACAGGACAGAGAAAATGTCTGAGCAACAAAACTGCAGTTAATATAGCAATAAACCATGGCTGGGTGTGGGTAATGCTGGATTTACTCATGGTTGGCGTGGTTTGGTCACGAGGGTGAAGCTATTACACAGTGACATTATTTAAGAAAAAATGTTACTCACTTTTTTAAATAATGTCCTTGTATAACAGTGCTGTGGTGTTCTTCCATGTCTTCCCAGTATCCTGGGACTTTCCTGATGTACTGCGCATGCGTATGGGACTTACGTTCCCACTCTTAAGCAGTACATCAGTGCCGTGCAAAAGAAACAACGGAGAAAGGAAGATCTCTGCTGCTTTTTCTATTTGTTTTTAAATAAAACAATGAAATCTGGAGATTTCAAAGGAAAGGGAAAAGCAGGAGAGAGAAAAAGGATAATCAGGTAGTTTTGTATAATGTGCCTGATTATCATTGTATTTGTGTCTGTCCCATCTCTCTTGTTTGTTTTAAGTCTCCGGTTCCTGTAAGTTATTTAAAACAAAAAAAAAATGAAAGAAAAGTAAAATTTTAATAGCATATATTAACGGAAGGAAGTCCGTGTGACTGGACTTTTTCCATTGGTATATATAGCAATAACCCACGCCTGGGTGTGGGTAATGCTGGATTTACCCACAGTTGGTGTGGTTTGGTCACGGTAAGCCCGAGTGGCCAAACAAAGCCAACCGTGGGTAAATCCAGCATTACCCACACCCAGAAGTGGGTTATTGCTATTATACAATGACATTATTTAAGAAAAAAAAAAAATTACTTTTCTTAAATAATGGCATTGTATAATGCCTCCTTGCTACCCTTCCGCAGCTGTCTGGTATTCTGCAGCAGTTCTGATGGACTGCGCATGCGTATGCCCACGCAGTACATCAGAGCTGTGGTCAAAAGCAACATAGAAAGCAAGATCTCCGTTGCTTTTTACAAACTGTTTCGCTATGTTAAATGGGTTTAACATAGCGAGACAGCTTTAAAAAAAGCAACAGAGAATCTCCGTTGCTTTAAGCTGTCTCGCTATGTTAAACTCATTTAACATAGAGAGATAGTGTAAAGCAACGGAGATCTTGCGTTCTACGTTGCTGTAAAAAAAAAAAAGAGTTATAGTAATGGAAAAAGTCCGGGCGACCGGAACCTTTTCCATTACTATAACTCAGACTTACAACGTGCATGCTGCCAATCAGCGTGCATATTTTTGAATATTAATGAGGGGTCGTTGTATAATGATCAGTTTACAATAGGCGCGCTGGTTGAGCTGACCAATCAGCATGCTCATTTTGGAATGTTAATAGCCAATCACTGTATAATGTATGAATAAATACCCTCTCACTGCTCTAATATGGATGGAATGTTTTTGTTTTGAAATACTGGAAGAAATAGACACCTGAAAGCTCTGAACACGTTGCCAGTACTAATCACAAAACTGCACAACATTTTTTCCATATAAGGTCCTTTTGAACTACAAAATCTTTAACAAAAAACACAAAAATAACTTGGCTGAATAGCGTAAATCTTGTTTTTCCCAGAAGTGCACCAAATGTTATATGTGTGAATTTAATATAATGAAAGGCTTTTAATTTTGTTTTAACACAGCTTTCCTTCAAATGGATTCACTGAAGAATCATAAACATTTATAGATGGAACACATCCAGTATTCTTGGGCTGTTTGCACTTTATATTAAATGCTTGCAGATCAGCTCTGCATTCCAAATGCGGAATGCAAACCATCTGTCATGACTTGATTATTACAAAAGTGTATTGGACACCCTCTGTAATGAGAAAATATCAAAATACCATAACAAAAAAGGTGAAAAATAGTTTATACAAAATGTACCTTTCTCTCCAAATTTCTGCATATGTGTATGGGTAAAATAAGGTTCATTTTGACCTTGGATGGGCAATTGCCTGTTTCAACTGCATACAGATGTATGCATGGCAGAGACCCTTTCAGGTTAAAAGGGTCTGCAAGAAATAAAATTTCCTCATGCTCCTGTAACATCTACTATCTTCCCACTTTAGGTTCATAGGTTCATAGGTTTATACTAGGCAATCTGCCCTAAGGCATTTATAAGCCTAGCCCAAAGTTTTGTGGCTTACGCCACCACTTATATGAAAAAATACTGTGCCCATTAGTTTGTTGTGCCTCTGTCCAGCAGTGACACAGAGATGATTCCCGGGGTAAACCTATGATCTCCCATCCACAGGTCAAGATTTCTCTTGAACAGAGCCAGCGAGGTGCTCTGCCTCACATGGACCGGGATTTTATTCCACAGCATAGGGAGTCTCTGAGTGATAAATCTATCCCTCCAGCACATCCTATTTATATCAGTGCTAAGGTTTAAGTCGCTTGCTCTAGTGGTTTTGGTAGATTTGGATTTTTTGAGGTGGAACATGTCCATTAATTCCGGGTTGGACATGGCCTTGTATGTCAGGCACATGTCACCTCTGAGCAGATGGTATGCGACTGAATAGAGCTGGAGTTTCTTCAATCTGGCAGCATATGACAGATTTTGGAGTCCCTTTATCCTTTTGGTGAGGAACTTTTGGGGTCTCTCCAATTGCTGCAGATGTCGGGTGAGATACATCCCGAATGGGGCATTGTACTCGATCATTGGTCTGATAAGTGAAGAGTACAGGGGAACAATGACCTCACTAGATCTGGATGTGAATCCCTTCATGATCAGGTGGGCAATGTAGAAGGTCTTTCTAACCACTTTAGCAACGTGAGTGTCAAAAGAAAGGCCACTGTCAACCTGGGTCCCCAGGTCCCTGATAACCTCTTCTGTGCTTAGTGGATTGCCACCTATATGGTAGCTTGGGGTTACCTTGTTCTTCCCGAAGGGTATGACTATACATTTTTTGGCGTTTAACTTCAGGCCATGGCTCTGGCACCAGCTATCTGTTTCCGTGAGTCCCTTCTGAAGGATATCCGTGTCCGATGCACTTTCCACTATGGCGCCCAGTTTGCAGTCGTCTGCAAACTTTGTCAGCCAAAGTCCTCCCATGTTGGCCTGTACTTCTGAGAAGTAGATGCCGAACAATAGGGGGCCAAGGACCGAGCCCTGTGGGACACCACTTGTGACCGGCTTGGAGTCTGACATAGCGCCAGCAACTCTAACCCTGTGGGTTCTGTCCTTAAGCCAGTTTGCAACCCACCCAGGATTATGCCCATGCGCTAATCCTGACTGAGCTCACCAATGATTTCTCCTCTTTCTAGCCCCCCCCCCTTCACTTCTACTGGTTGCTTCTCTACCCTTAATTATGCCTCTACTGACCCATTTTTAACATTTCTTTTCTCTTCCTTCCTTACATCTTGTCATCTGTTCTTTTCCTACCTTTTCTACTTATCTCTTATATGTGTATCCCCTACCTTTTTCTAGTACCCTGCCACAACTTATTTTCTATTCTAATTTGTACATAGGTAATTTTATATTTTACTCTCCATATGACAGTCTATTACCAGACTTCTGCATTTACTAGCAGTCTTACTCTAGCAATCATTCAAGAAGGTTGCCTCTCAGTTTTTATTTTCCTGTTTATAATCCCTCAGCATCTCACTAAACTACATAAAAATTTGATTCCTTTATTTGCTATTATGTTTATATAATTTGCTTGCTTGGGTCTTTGGTTTTGATATTTGTTATTTGATTGTTTGATCTTTGTATTGTAAGTTTGCTAGTACGTTAATGGAGCTTTTCTCCTCGGGCCTCTGCTGAAAATGGACATGTATCCAGCCAGACTAGCCCGGTTAACAAATGTAAAATAAAATAATAAATAAAAAATAAATCTTGTGACATATGGGTTTACATTTAAGCTGGTAAGTTTTTCTACAATACCCGAGTGGGGTATTGTGTCGAAAGCCTTTGCAAGGTCAAGGTAGGCTGTATGGACTGCCTTTCCCTCATCAATGGCCTTGGTGACTGTTTCGAAGAAGTCGACCAAGTTCAAAAGGCAAGATCTGCCCTTGACGAAGCCAAACTGGGTCGGGTACAATGTCTGCAAGTCCCCTATATCTTTGTTTATGAGCTCTATTATGATCCTCTCCATAGCTTTGCAGACTAGACTTGTTAAGCTTATGGGGCGGTAATTACCAGGGTCCGTAGAGGCACCGCCTTTGTGGAGTGGGACCACAGTTGCCATACGCCACTCCTTGGGCACATATCCTGTGGTAAGGCTGAGATTAAACAGCTGCCTTATGTGCGGGTTTAATTCCTCATTTAGCTCGTGTAGCACACAGCCGGGGACACCATCCGGTCCCATTGATGCTGTGTTTTTAGCTTTAGAGAGAGCAGCTTTCACCTGCGCATTTGAGATGTCTGGGAGGCTACACTCTGCTGGGATAGTTATCTCTCCTTTAGGGGGGGAGAGGGTTGTGAAGTTTGCACTGAACCTGTCTGCCAGTATGTTGGCAATGTCTGTGGGTTCAGTGATTTTTGTATCATTTTGGACTAATTATGAGCATATCTGGGAGTTTCCACCCAGGTTCCTAACATAGCTGAAAAAGGCCTTATGATTGTCCTTTGAATCCATGGCAATTTTTCTCTCAAAATTGGCCTTAGTTGATTTTATGAGTGCTCGTATTTTTTTACTAATAATGATCAGGGGTGACTTCCCTTTTATGGATTTTGTTCTGTCATGTAATAGCTTTCTCCTCTTATTGTAAAGTTTGTTAATGGCTGGGGTCCACCAGACTGGACGTTTGCCCTTTGTGGAAAGAGTCTTGGTTTTATTTGGGATTGCCTGATCCATGCAGTCCTGGAGGTGTTCATAGAAGGCATTTGTAAGGGCTTCCGCAGCTTGGGTTGTGGTTTCCACTGGCTCAGGGGCCTTGAAGGATACCACACCAGTCTTGAGTAGTGTGAAGTTTGCTTTAGAGAAGTTCTTCACTGTGGTCTTTTTTGTTTGGGGTGGGGGCGGGATGTGGATTTCCAGTGAGATTAGTTTATGATCAGATCTCACCAATGAGGGATATACTTCGGTGTGGAGCATTTTGTCCCCGTGTTTGTGATAATGAGATCTAGTATATTTTCTCCTCTCGTGGGAACAATGACTAGCTGTTCCATGGCATTTGAATTTATGAACTCCAGGAACCATTGGGCTAGAAAGTTAGGGCTTGAGTAATGTTCCCAGTCTATATTCGGGTAGTTGAAGTCACCCAATATGATGGTGTTTGGAGATACATTTATACCCTCCAGTGTCTTCAGGAAGGCTGTGTGGGGTTCCTGAGTTTGAGAGGGTGGCCTGTAGCATGCTACAATTTGTAGAGCAGTTTTGCCTATGGTTAGTTGCACCTGGATGGTTTCCGAAGCTTTGTGTGTTGCCACCAACCACTTTCATTCACTATAACTGAAAACAGTTTTTCTGTTACATTTATAGTCGCAGTATGCTGAGTGATGGCCAACTTTAGAGTTTGGGGGGGGGTGATAAGCAAGGCAAGACAAGCACATGTACACCTGCGACCTGATTGAAAAAGTCAGCATCATGGGCCATAGTATGGTAATGCAAGCCAAAATGCTGAGAGTGAACTACAAGCTGTAAATTGCAGAGAGGACTCAAAGTGGGACCATCATAAACAATTTGGGACTTCAGTGAGCTGCACTAAGCCATAAGGCAGTTTAAAGCATGGTCTGTGAGCTATTTTCACTAGCAATCTGATGTGGCGATGATGTGTGTGTGTGGGGGGGGGGGGGTGAGCTCAGTTGGAGCTCACATGGAACTCAGTATGTGGCCAGGTAGGGTCATAGTAAAATAAATGAAATAAGCCAAATTAAATTAAGAAACTTGTAGTAGCTGCACAAGGTAGCTTTGACAACAAGGTAACTTGGATTAATGTATACTCTATGTACAAAAATATAAGGTGTATTAGATACTTCAGCCTGCAGCAACATACCTCACAGTCACTCGGTCTGTCAGTGTTGCCTGAATACTTCTTTCAATCATGCTGTATTCTACTGCTGAAGCTAACATAAATGGATTGGGCAGGTATGCAATAAATTTATTTATTTACTTACTCAGTCATTTAATAGAGTTCAACCATTTCTTCTTCTGCTTCGTTGCAGTTCCTGCCACACACAAAGTATGAAATAGTGTGGGATGCGAGTTGTGACTCGGCTGAGTCCTGTACTTGTACGTAAAGACTTAATAGAGAAGTATTTTTGAGGTGTGCTCTCATGACTCCTATGCCTTCACATTCCATCCTGACATGTTTGTTAACAAGCTTCCACCATTACGGATCTGTATGGTGTCAGAAGTAATGTTTCATATTATTTTTTCCCTTTTAAATGTGGAAAATCTGCAGGTTTGTTCAATTTTAGTGTTCTTGGTCTTGCTGTTTTGTTTCAAATCTCTCTCATTATTCACACCACAACAGAGGGTCTGAGCAAGACTTGGACATGTAACCACTTCTTCAGAATTTAATTTTTCATATTTTATCACAGAAAACATCGTTACTTGCATTTCCTCAAAAACATACATTTGAAACTGCTTTAATGTATTAATTAATTATTGGAGAAGTTTTAATTTTTGGTTTGAAATGGCAACACTTTAACAACTGACAGCTCTAAGACCTTAGGGGAACCGTTCTGAGAAGCAGAAGGCCTGTATTCAACACGTTATTTTTGATCTCTTACTTATTGTCAGTGGCTTCAGAGACAAATTGTAGAATATTTGGTGTATTGTATTTCATCATGTTCCAAGTAGAGAACCCATTTAGTATTTAATACATTTTCTGAAAAAAGAAGAAAAAAACTGGCAGCATTGAAAAGTAAATTCCAAATATTTTGTGAGCCAAAGAAGAATTTACTTTATGCAAGGCATTTATATATATATATATATATATATATATATATTTATTTATTACAAGAAGTCAAGAGGTCTAGGAAACTATTGATACTTTCTTCTTCTGGTTAGCATCAGTCATGATCATACTCTGAGTATGTCGTGCACTGTGCCCTCAGGAAGCACAAGCAGTCTGGGATGAAAGTTGTGACTGGATTGGGCCCTGAATTTGTGAATATGTGCGTGTGTGGGCAAAACATATTCTGTCGTCTCTGTGTTCCACCATGACATGTTTGTTGGTGAGCATGTTCTATTACATATCAGACAGTTACCCCTTCTGACTAAGCATAAGGTTTCCTGAATCATCTATAGTATAAGTACATAGACAGGAGCCTATCGGGAACTTTCAGCTTCACAACATTCAGGCTTATCCTAGTAATGCAAGGCTGCTCTGGTTTTAAAGAAAGTTTTCTAGTCATTACAAATAAATAAATATTTACCAAAACTCTCCATTTGTTGTTAAATTAATCCTTGCAAAGGGGTATGGATGTAAAAGAGTTTTAGATTATTAGAAAGTTATGTTGTAAATGAACTGTTATGGTTAGATGTGATCAGCTGCATTGTTTACACAGAGTTAGGTGCTACAGAAGAGCTAAGAACAAAATAGGGTACAGAAGAATGAGCACTATAGACATAGCATTTTGCATCATACTCTTGGTTTCAGGATCAATGCACATAAATCTGTAGTCACAGATACCTACAAACGAAACAGTAAAATGCTGCCTATTAACTGCATACAATTTATATTTTAAAGCATGCCTGCTTGATGGTTGGTGGGGGTTTCTACTACTGGTGCTAATATGCTGGTAGGTTGCAACAAACCTGCTTGCTGTCATTTGGTCAAAAAAGCAAGTGCTCAAACTCTGCCTAGCCACATCTCTTATTTCTATGTAACCTTC